>NW_024582467.1:363744-369027 GCF_018398535.1 Haplochromis burtoni
TTAGAAGGCGAACTCCCAACTCTTGAGCCACGATCGCCCAATCTTTGAATCTATTTCATATCAGCTCACCTAAATGACAAAATATATCAAAAAATGTCTTGATGCATGCTCAATCATCCAGGTAAGTAAATCTCCAAAAGTTGATTTTGTTCATCAGCGTTTTCAGTGGGAGTACATTTGCGTAATGACTGAAACTGTTTATAAGGTTGGGGAAACCTGCAGTCAGCTGAGACTGCAGAAGTCACTTGGATGATGACAAAACATTTCTCCCACTGAAAACGCTACGTCCAGATGAAGCGAATCAACTTTTGGAGATATCATGGCTTGGTGCATTAACTCCACTGGTTGCAAAACAGATGATTTATACTGAGTCACAGTGAGTTTAAAACCTTAGTAAACACTTTTCTGGTGTTGTTCATTATGTAAATAAAAGTCTCCATGAGTCAAAAAGGAGGCCTAACTTCTGATTCACAAGTTGGTACTGTATGAGCATGCACACCAAGAATGCAGTGCTTGGCTCAACGGTCCCAGTTTGGTTGCAGTAAAAGTTAATCAAGACATTAAGCTCAAATCTTTGTTTAGGTAAAAAGAAAAAAGATCTACTAGTGCTGCTATCAATCCATATTTTTAATGTTGTAAAGCATTCAGTAAAACGTCCGAGTTTCAGCCTTTTACTTTTACTTTTTTTGATGTTCAAAAGAAATTTCAAACCAGTCCGTTGCAAAAAAAGATCAAATTTCACTCCCCGTGTAATTAACTAACACATATTTGGAGTTAAGCTTTAGGCTTTTTTAAGGTGTAAGGTTTTCAAATAATTTTTTCCCCAAGAAAATATATTGTTTAAAATGGTGAGCTGGCATTTAATGACCCCAAGTCGGTTACCTTGCACCGAAAAATAGGAGAATTTTAGTGATTGATGCTTGAATTAATGCTGGTTTCACTTAAGTTGATGAACAGCCATGCCCAGACAATGCAAGTAGCACCTCCTGGCTTCCAGCAAACCTGACAGGTGATGATTCATCTCTTCAGATAACACCTTTCCACAACCCCAGAGTCAAGTGGGTTGGTGTTATTCATTTCCCATGGTGTTCCAGGCAGTTCACTGCCAGAAAAGCATGGCATACAGCTTTAACTGAAGCTATTTTTGATGCACGTAATAAAAGCCACAGCCCTTCAAGGCATGGTGGCATAGATAAAGGGACTTGTTGACCGTGTTGAAAATGTGGTTTGCCAGAACAAGCAATGTAGTGCCTGCCATTTGTCCTTCTTCATCTCTCTCTCATTGGCTGCTCACTTGTTTCTGCTTGTGCTACTTTTCCAGACACTTTTTAATATAGATTTGGAGACCCATCTCACTTATACACCCATTACATCATGCTAATGTGGTAAGAAATATGCTGTTTGGTGTCTTCAAAATAAAAGCCTCATCGTGGTTTGATAATCTAATTTATTATAGTCAAGCAGCATTACATTTTTGTTTTTTCACCAGTATGACTAAAAGTGATTAATTGTAGTAAAGCTAAAAAAATAAAGTGATACCATAGATATGAAAGTGAACTCAACAGACCAGTGGCAGACTGCCATCTGAATCACTGGGTCTGGTGGCCTGAGATTCATATTAACCTGTTGTTAACATTTAACTTGTCCAACTTGTCCAAAAAAAGCAAGAATGAGATACTCTCTTGCTCATCTGCCTACAGGCTTTCTGCTTTTGTGGCAGTATCTGTGGTGCACCGTAGTGCACACCATACATGCACTTTAGTGCATGTATGCAGCCTTGCGGTACAAGCCATACATACCAGCTTCTCGTGCAGTAAATTTTAGTTTGCCACATGAAGTGGGCAGAGTGAGAGATGCACAAAGCTGCAACCTGATGCTGAATACCTTACCTGATTTACATTGTTTCAACCTAAACTTATATTAAGTGTGTCTGTGTGTGCATGTGTGATTTAACTTTGCTTACCTGCTGAATATAGATATTCATTTTACCTTTGTAGCCTCTGATTAAATGGAATGATCCTTTTCAAAAAGTGCTGAAAGACACCACAAAAACTCTTGTTGTAGAGAAAGTCGGACACGCTTTTACTTTTTAAAAATTATATTAAATTATATCACTACATTGACAAGAGGAGTTGCCCTCAGCTGGCCAGTGGGCCAATGGGTCAACTGGTCCTACAAGCACTGACAGCAGCTCATTCATCCATTTTTATTGCTGACACTGTATTACCCAATCAAATCTCTTAACGCAAACACCCCACCCCTACCTTCGTTGTGTAGAACAGAGTTTAGTGTGTAAGAAGTGGTGAAAAGGTGGAACTGAAAAGATAAGAGATAAAAAGAAACTAAAAATAAATGCAGCAGAAGGTGTCAAGTTAACTGACGTGTTACCTGAGATTGTTGCTAGCACCAGCAGTGGAAAAGTGCAGGAGGAGGGGCCACGACCGCAACCCTAGAGACGAAGAGACTGAGAAGTTTGACCTGCTTTGACCTTGAGCCACTGCTAAAGTGTAGTTTTTAATTGTCACATGATGCAGTGCAGTGCAACTGAACTAACCCAACACCACCAGGACTTGTTAAGTCCAGTAGAAGAACTTTTTTGAGATTAACTTTTTTCTTTTTTTTAAAGTCAGCCTCAGCTGGTCATTACAGGAATTGCTGTTTCTTGACACTTCCTTCTACTCATTTTTCAATCCACAAAGTTTGGCAGTTTAAGAACATCATGATTGATAATTACAGTAATTACAATAAATTCTGTACCGTGACACGCATATTTCACAGGCAGCTGTCTAATAATTTAACACAAACAACAACAAAACAATTCCAAAATGTTAGGCACTAGTAGAGAAATGATACTAAGTATGGAAGTGTATATAATTTGGAAAAGATTTGGTGCCATATTAAATGTTCTGCAGAAAGCACTGGATAAAGACTTGCATTGGAAACCTGAAATGAGAGGAAGCTGGTTGGTCTGCGTCGCCGGTTCCGCCCATTTTTACCTCCACCGTGTTTTCCTGGCTCCCTACCTGAAGGAAACAAAACACTCTGAATCAGCATGGAACAAAGGGATGCAAGATGTGTGTGTTGTTTACCTGCAGTCCTCTCTGAATGGCCCATGCATGCATTTGTATGGCCAAAAAGTTTGGGTTCCTGTCTTGATGCAAAGGAAGGAAGAGGTACAAAACATTAAAAGTTGAATGTATTTTGGCTGATAAGCCATCAGGATGTGCTGGCATAACACTTTACAAGAGCCTCTGCCGTCAGCTCCCATTGCTTTAATGACTGGGAAAAATTCTGTCATCATTTGTTTGAATTATGGGAAAACACTGAGCTAAATAAATGCAACAGGAATACTCCAAAGACTTTTGTTTGGTAATGGTTGTTTAAGTATATAATCTGCTTGTGAATCAGATTATCCTGTGGAGTTCATGTAAAAAAGATGGACATAGCTAGCAGGTTTGAAAAGAGAGGCCAACATGGAAATTTCCCCAAACCTGCAAAGTCAGTGAGAAAAGGATCCCACTTCTTAATTACTTCCCCAATGAGGTGTTGTCTCAGTTATTTGCACTATCAGATTATGTCTGGTTATTGAAGCCTTAGAGGGTACAGCAGAAACATTCAGTCAAGGCTCAAAAAACTCGCATCACCACAAGCATGACATGTGAATCATACATCTGGATCAGATCTACACCATAACCAGAACCCCATTTTAACCCTACACCACAACCTTCTACATAATCTTATGTGCACCTCCCAAGAAATGTAACTACATGGTTGACACAACGACTTGAATGGTGTGGAATATATGTATTCATAGCTGCTATAGTCAGCTGCTGTGTAGGTGTAGCACTTAGAGGAAGCTGAATATGTGGTGGGGTTTGTCTCATCCTACCTGAAAAACTTCCATTACTTGTGGCTTTGTGGTTTAGTTTATCCTCAGCATTGTGACCTGAATGTGGCAGAACCACTCTCACCAGGGAAGCAAAAATGTGGCGAGACAATAAGTCTATAATTGCCTTTCTGTACCCGTTTTGGTCTGTTTGTGTGGATCTCTCAGTATTTCCCAGTCAAATAGAGGATGTGCGTCATAATGCAGCATAAAAACACAGCAACAAAAGCACAACAACAAAGGTAAAGCTTTGAAAAAGGCTTTCCATGCAACAGGAAAGCAGATCAGACTGTCATCAAAAGGTTTTTAATAGCATGTGGAACATTAATGGTGGAAAGTATGCCCATCTTGAGTTTGCATTTAAAATCAGGTGGAACAAAGCCAAGTATATTAAAATGATAAAGTACAATTCATTACAGTTCATTTGTTAAACTGTACAGACAGATAGAAAACAAAAGACACAAAAAACACCAGCTGTCTTAATGAAACTGGGCCACCACATTCCTCCACAACAGGTAAACTGGTGTTCTGGTGATGGTGATGTTCACTTTGTTTCTGTTTTGATAATTGTGGTGCTGGTGTACAGCACGGTCAGTCTTCTACATTTGTGCTGACGTTAATACATTTGTGCTGACGTTAATGCCCGAGAAGGTTTAAAACTCTGCAGAGTTACTGATTTTGGTGACTTTTACTTACTATGCACATTCACACTCCGGGACCTCACTTTGTAACTTCGGTCTGTCACTTCACGCCTGAGATTCCTAAATGCTTCCACCTTACAATGTAAGTCCCAGATCTTCTATTGGTGAGTTTCAATCTAGTGATTCAAGATCACTAGATTGAAACTCAGTCAGATCACAGCATATACTTCAACAATCCATACATTTTCTGATGTTTATCTGGGTATGGGCCGCGGGGCAACACTTTAAACAGCCACGTACTCCAGCTATTTTGGTGAGACATTGAGGCGTTCCCAAGCAATCTCAGAGAGATAATCTGTCCAGCATGTCCTGGGTCTACCCTGAGGCGTACTTTCAGTTGAACATACCTAAGACACCCTTACCTAGGAAGCGCCTGGGAAACACCCTAGGCATCCCAGACAGATACCTAAATTACCTCAACAGCCCCTCCCAAATTACCAAATTCCTTGTCCTATGTTTAAGGGAGAGATGCAGTGAGGAAAAGGATTAATATCCCTTTTTTTAACGATACCATTCATTGGCCATGCAAGTAAAGTTTCTGCAACAGCACAAAGAAAGCTGCCAGGTGCTCCTAGTGTAGGATTAGTTTTTTTCCTTAAATTTTTCAACTGGTGTGTGTTGCCTCAGCTTGGCCAAAAGTTAGAGTTAAGTAGGAGTTAAGACGACTTTGTCTCAAACAGAACACTTAAAAAAAAA
>NW_024582467.1:369662-372037 GCF_018398535.1 Haplochromis burtoni
AGAGGAGGTGTGGAGGAGATCAAAACTCCAGACATCCAGAGGCCCCCAGAACACAAGAGACCAAGGAAGACCAACAGAGGGGCAGCTGCGCCACTGTCCCGGAAAGAGCTGAGGAGAGTCCCAGATGAGGGCTCACTCAGCAGCCGCGGAGCAGAAGCCAGGGGGAGTTGCAGTGACGCGCCCGTGAGCTCCGCCGGCAGCCAGCTGCCTGAGTGACCGAGCCCCAGGCCGAGAGGCCGGGGGCACCCCACCCCCGAAGTGGCCCGAGCGAGCCCCAGGCTCCAGGCCCCGATAAGCGGCCGCCAAGGAGTGAGCCGGTGTGTACCTGGACGCCCATCCCCGGACACAAAGAACCACCAACGCACCGATGTCTGAGGGAGTCCGCCACTGGCAGGGGAAGTGGTGGTAGGGGGAGATAGGCCTCCAAACCTTGGAGGGCCTGAGATGTCCCCAGAGAGGTGGCGTCTGATACCCAACCTGACATATAGACACAGACATACAGGCACACACAGACACAAACATCCATTCCCACCCTCATGCTCTCATATGCACTTACTCCACACTCAACCAACGTGGAGACAGACATAAAGAGACGCTGTACACACGATCACACTCCCCAAGCGTACTCTACAAACCGGGTCTAGGTGCCCCCGCCCCTGGAGGGGGGAACTGCACCCAGACCCAGGTGGTGTTTCCCTTTTCCCTGCGGTGGGGGGAGGCAGACCGCCCCGACTCCGCAGCAGCAGGAAGGCTCCACACTCCAGACCGCAGTCGGACGGCCAACTCCTCCTCCTAGCCCCCCCGCTCCAGCAGGTCGCAGAGAATGGGGGTGAGAGAAGACTCCAAACCTCCCTCCACCCGCTCATTGTAGTGTTGATGCATGTGTGTTCTAAGGTGCATTTAAAACCCAGGAGGGCATGGAGCTACCTGCCAGAGAGCAGCAGGTAAGCGCATGGTCCCTCCTGCTAGCCCTCAATGTCTACGTGTATTTAAAATTGAGAGGTGGGCAACGACGCCAGGGGTGGGGTGTACACCCTGATGGTAATTTGGACTCCGTGTATCGTGCCCACCCCCAAGATCCTATATGTATGTGTAATGAGAGTGTGAGTAATGTGAATGTCTAAGTTGTGGGATAAAATTGAGGCAGAGGCAGCCAGAAGGGGACAGGGGGGGGTGGCCTCCTCTGCACCCTGGTGACATACCCCTACTCCAAGGTCCTGCATGTGTGGGTGATTGTGGTGGAGCGGGAAGAGGGAGGCAGCTGGAGATGGGGAGGGAAGGAAGGGAGGGGCAAGTGACCCCTCCCTGGGGCCAGCTCCCCCGCTGACCCCAGTAGGCACCCCCATACTCCGCGACCCGCCAGGGAAAGGGGGCCCAGGCCCATCCAGACCGGGCCCAGTGCAGCAGCGCCGCCCGGCCCCACAGAGCCCGTAATTATTGATTTCAAAGAGTGTGTGTGTGTGTGTGTGTGTGTGTGTGTGTGTGTGTGTGTGTGTTTAACAGGAACAGCAGTCTTGTTATTTATTTATTTTAAGTAAATGTTAATAGTCAGACGATTAATCATTTTCATGAGGTAATCACATGGAAAACAGTCTGCAAATATTAAGATTGAGTCGAAACACTTACTTTTAAGCTAACCTGAACTATGACAACAGAACGCTTAACTCCAAACTTTAACATTAGGCTAAACCTGAATCCCCAAAACAAACTGAAACCCGCAGATTTACCTTGTAACATTTCTCCTTTGATCCCGTGCTCACAAAGATGGCGCTGCAAGAGTACACACAGCGAGCGAGGAAGACGGAGGACCAGCAGCACAGAACAGGGTGTTACAGAATGTTCTTCAATTAAAATGTTTGAAACTGCTAAATGGTCTTGAACTGAGCACTCGATTGGCTCCAGACCAACTCAAACACAAGAATACACACGTGAGCGCGCACAAAGTTGCTTGTGCAAACTCAAATCATCTGGTAAACAGTCCCGCCTGTCACTGTAACATTTTAACAAGGATGAGTACACTACATGATAAAAGTACACCAGCTTTGAAAAACGTGACACAGCTGGCTGTCAACCAGACGTGGAATGTAAGCAACTTTATTTAATATGGTGGGTATTTACAATGCAGTTTTAATGTGCAAAACACACCATTATTTATAGTTTTGGAGATTTACTTGTTTTTAGATGAAGTGAACATTAATTCCACATTATAATCTTTCAACTGATCTGAGAGGATGATGTTTTTTTTTTTTGTTTTTTTTTCCCGCCTGTCCCATTTGATCCAGGAGATTTTTATTTTTTTTTCTCCCCCCCTTTCTCACTGTCCCTCTCCCCTTCTGTTTTTCCTTTCCTTCCTCTTTCTTTCTCCCTTTCCTATC
>NW_024582467.1:372057-372763 GCF_018398535.1 Haplochromis burtoni
GATGATCCATTTGGCAAAGTAAATCCATTGGGTATCCTTGTTGGTCTTCAGACAACAATTCTGATGGGAGAGGATGATGTTTAAATATGTCAGGTTTAAGCAACGAAAGCAATGTAACTTGACGCTGAAGTTCAGCAAAGCTGTGCCACATGTACCTCTGTGACATGTCATATTTTTGAACCTTTAAATACATTTGAGATGGTTTTCACTAGCTGTGACCACATCCTCATTTTAGGTTTGACAGCATTTCTAGTGGACAATGGCAGATGGCTTGAGCACGAGTTGAGGCTGTGGTTTGGGGAAGGCCTCAGAGGGGACTGGCAGCGTCTACTGGGCCGGGCAGATCCCCATGTACTAATGAGAAGTGAATATATTAAAAAAGTGAGGTAGGGTGGGGCATGAAAATGAGAGCAGCTTGTTGTGCCAAGGAGGGGGGCACATATAGACAGTTCTCTGTCTACAGGAAAAAGCCATTTGCCTGCACTGTCCTTATGATACAGTTGAATAGCATATGATTTGTTTGGGGGGTTTTTTTAAAAAAATTTTATTTAGGACAGTTCTGATTTCTATTACTTTTCAAACATTATGACAGTCAAAAGGAATATCCTTCAAAAAAAGAAATTCAGACTTATAACTATGTGTTATCCTCAGTTATCTGACTTGACACCACAGGTCAGCCCACAGCAGCAGTGCTCCAAGCTTCAGA
>NW_024582467.1:373800-379462 GCF_018398535.1 Haplochromis burtoni
TAATGTTTACAGAGATCAGTCTGAAAAGGAGAAAATATCCGGTAAGCAGCAGTTCTGTGGGTGAAAATATGTTGTTGATGTCAGAAGAGAATGGCCAGATTGCTATAAGCAGATAGGAAGGCAACAGTAACAGAAATACCACCTGTTGCTACCAGGATGTGTAGAAAAGAATCCCTGAATGCACAATAGCAAACACATGGCAGCAGCAGAAGACCATACTGGTGCAGCTGATCACAGGAAACCGAGACTGAATATCAAATGTGGACCACAGACGATTGGGCAATCACTGTCTGGTTTCATGAGTTTCAATTTCTCCTACAAAATTTGGATGATCAGAATATTTCATAAATGTGAAAGAATGAATCCATCCTGCCTTGTGTGAACAGCTCAGCCTAGTTGTGGTGTTGTAGTGGGGTGGAGGATATTTTCTTGACACACTTTGGGCAACAGCCTGAGTATTGTTGCTAACCATATCCCTTTATGACTACACTGTACCCACCTTCAGCAGGATAACACCCCATGTCAAAGTTCAGATCATCTCAATCTGGTTTCTTGATCATAACAATGCGCTCACTGTACTCTAATAGCATCCATGGTGAGCACATTTCAATCCGATTCAAAACCTTTGGTCTTGAGGTGACTGTTGCAGTGCGGTGCCATATAAATAAAAGTGGACATGCATCATGACTGCAGCCCACAAATCAGCAACTGTGTGATGCCATATCAAAATGGAACAAAATCTGAGGAATGTTTCCATCATCGTGTTGAATCTATGACATCAAAGAAAATAAGTCTAACCTTGCAGCATGGTGTACCTAACAAAGTGACTGTGTTTCTGCTAGTTGCATACAATGCTTGTATGCAACTAGCAGAAAGACTAACTCCCAGGTATTATTCAAAGCAGGGTTTTCTTTAGAGAAGTTATCATTTAAGGTATTTTTGTAACACCAAAGCTGGAAATGTATATATTATATTATAAATATGTTCATTATTATTACAGCAGATTATATCAGTAAGAAAGCTGAAAAGATATTCATTGATAATTTATGGCAAAGAGGTGGGATTAAATAAGTGCACTTCTTCCTGCCCCTTTTCCATATGTAACTGACTCAGAACAGGTGAAGCGATATTGAAATTTATTTTTGCTTTATTTTGTTAGCATTTTTTTCTTTTCTTTGCTAAATGAACTTCTGTGTATTGTTTACATGATCAAAATAAATTGAACACAAACCAACATAATGGAATATCTTTGGATTTTGATTAAGAAAAAAAAAAATAATCCTCAATTTTTTTATTTAGAGATATATACAGGGAGTGCAGAATTATTAGGCAAGTTGTATTTTTGAGGAATAATTTTATTATTGAACAACAACCATGTTCTCAATGAACCCAAAAACTCATTAATATCAAAGCTGAATGTTTTTGGAAGTAGTTTTTAGTTTGTTTTTAGTTTGAGCTATTTTAGGGGGATATCTGTGTGTGCAGGTGACTATTACTGTGCATAATTATTAGGCAACTTAACAAAAAACAAATATATACCCATTTCAATTATTTATTTTTACCAGTGAAACCAATATAACATCTCCACATTCACAAATATACATTTCTGACATTCAAAAACAAAACAAAAACAAATCAGCGACCAATATAGCCACCTTTCTTTGCAAGGACACTCAAAAGCCTGCCATCCATGGATTCTGTCAGTGTTTTGATCTGTTCACCATCAACATTGCGTGCAGCAGCAACCACAGCCTCCCAGACACTGTTCAGAGAGGTGTACTGTTTTCCCTCCTTGTAAATCTCACATTTGATGATGGACCACAGGTTCTCAATGGGGTTCAGATCAGGTGAACAAGGTGGCCATGTCATTAGTTTTTCTTCTTTTATACCCTTTCTTGCCAGCCACGCTGTGGAGTACTTGGACGTGTGTGATGGAGCATTGTCCTGCATGAAAATCATGTTTTTCTTGAAGGATGCAGACTTCTTCCTGTACCACTGCTTGAAGAAGGTGTCTTCCAGAAACTGGCAGTAGGACTGGGAGTTGAGCTTGACTCCATCCTCAACCCGAAAAGGCCCCACAAGCTCATCTTTGATGATACCAGCCCAAACCAGTACTCCACCTCCACCTTGCTGGCGTCTGAGTCGGACTGGAGCTCTCTGCCCTTTACCAATCCAGCCACGGGCCCATCCATCTGGCCCATCAAGACTCACTCTCATTTCATCAGTCCATAAAACCTTAGAAAACCAGTCTTGAGATATTTCTTGGCCCAGTCTTGACGTTTCAGCTTGTGTGTCTTGTTCAGTGGTGGTCGTCTTTCAGCCTTTCTTACCTTGGCCATGTCTCTGAGTATTGCACACCTTGTGCTTTTGGGCACTCCAGTGATGTTGCAGCTCTGAAATATGGCCAAACTGGTGGCAAGTGGCATCTTGGCAGCTGCACGCTTGACTTTTCTCAGTTCATGGGCAGTTATTTTGCGCCTTGGTTTTTCCACACGCTTCTTGCGACCCTGTTGACTATTTTGAATGAAACGCTTGATTGTTCGATGATCACGCTTCAGAAGCTTTGCAATTTTGAGACTGCTGCATCCCTCTGCAAGATATCTCACTATTTTTGACTTTTCTGAGCCTGTCAAGTCCTTCTTTTGACCCATTTTGCCAAAGGAAAGGACGTTGCCTAATAATTATGCACACCTGATATAGGGTGTTGATGTCATTAGACCACACCCCTTCTCATTACAGAGATGCACATCACCTAATATGCTTAATTGGTAGTAGGCTTTCGAGCCTATACAGCTTGGAGTAAGACAACATGCATGAAGAGGATGATGTGGACAAAATACTCATTTGCCTAATAATTCTGCACTCCCTGTATATTACTATCTCTATCTCCAAATAAAACATACACACATATAGTTGATGAATAAGGGTAAGATCAGTATGCTTTAATAAGATATCAGTGCAGAAACACAAACTTCTTATTGGGTTACATTCCCCACATTGTTGTAATAGTAATAGTAATAATAATATTCATAATAATAATAATAATAATAATAATAATAATAATATCATCAACATAGATTTTAAGCATATTTTTAAAAAAAAATATCAAAATGGTATTGTATGACATTGACAGAACAGAATACAAGTAGCTTAACATGGATCCCATAAGGAAAAACAAAAACCCTGTTACACAAGCCAAAGATAAAATGCAGATATCTTTTTAAAGAGGAAGCGCGATGAGTGAGTGGATTAACTCCTGAATGATTTGTCACTTTACCCTTCAAGCAGCACAGTATGTTGCGCACTGGTGATAAGCCTCCTAGAGTTAAAACACAAAGCTAAAGACCCAATGATTTTTTTGGGGGGGTTAGCGTCACTAATGCTCGTGTCTCTTCGACATTTCTTCAGGGAAGGAGTTTTTGTTTGTTTGTTTTTTGCTTTTACCCCCTTTAATTTCCGACTTTGCAACATATCTTAGTTGTTGTTTTATTTCAACACTGGACATACATTTCACCTATTTGGCATTCAACAAGTTTCACGGTAGCTGCTGAATGCTAACAACATAATCGCTTTTAATTTTCTGACCAAAGCTAGTAGAGTTTTTTTTCCTTCTTTTTAAATCAACTTCCGTGTAGCCAACTTTTTCCACATGCATTACCACAGTTTCTTTCTTATCTGATGAGGTCATTTAAACTCATCTGAGGTGCTGTTCTTTGTCACTGTGCATATTTCCTCACACTAAATACATCTTTGGTTTGTAATATTTCACTTACCACTGAGATTCTTTACTAGTTTATATTGCACATAAAATTTGCAATTAAAAAATGATAACATGCTTCAAACATGCTGTAAGGTGCTTTTCTGGAAACCAATGTTTCTATAATTTTATATATTTCAAACACTGTACATAATCCTACAAACATTATTAGCATTTAATTGAAGCCTCTTTTTACTCCAAATATGAAAAACTTCCAATTTAATCAAGGGTATAAATGGCCTCTTCTTTGGGGTTGAAAAGAAACATTTTGGTAAAGTGAAAGGAGTGAAGAGGAGAGGAGAAACAAAGAAGTGATTTATCAAATTGGCAAGTGGAGAAATATGGCGCAGGTAGGCAGGCTGAACAGGAAGTCTGTCATTTCATTAGTCCTTCAACTGAACTTCACTTCTTTACATCTCCTCTTATTTGAGATTGTTGCAAATTTTGATCAAGTTTTGGTTGCAATTTTACTGTTAAAACTCTTCCTCCTGACAGATTTGGCCTAATTATATGCGGTTAACTAGAGGAAATTTAGAGGTAATTAATTTAGAAGTAATCACACATTTTCATTGTGTAATTACCTACTGCATTTTTTTTTTAAATTTTAATTGTTATCAGGACTGTCCCCTTCCTCTTTTTTGGCACAGTTTCAACATAATCTTTTGATATTTCACAAAATTATGCTTGTAACAGACACCTTTAGCACCACTCAGTACCAGAAAACCCTTATAGGCACATGAGCGCCGACTGAAGCAGCATGTTGAGACACTATATATTAAAATATAAGAGCTTAACATTACAGTCAAATCTTTTTTTCCCCAACCAACTAATTCTAAAAACCCACAAGCAGCCTCATTAGCAAACAGGTCATCTGATAAGCCTCACACAAAGCTTAATTTGTTATCAAAAGGAAGGATTGGTTCTAATGGGATTCTACTCAAATCCAAGAGACTGGCTCATCACTGCTGATCAATTAGGATCGAAATAGATCCCAAAAGCTCTATTAGGTTTGGGTATATTTAAGGAATAAGTGAAAGAAAGCTACAGTGGCGCAAAATCTGAAGAGTTATCATCAAAATCATTCCAACTGTGAATGTTTTCTCCAAATATTATAAAACACATGACAAATTTGTATTTAACAATAATCTATATTTCTTTAAAAAAAAAAAAAAAAAAAACCTTTTGGGGGTTTTATTTTTAGATTGATATCTTCTACTTGGCTGCGAGAAAATATCTCAATTTCATATCCAAATTTAGATTCATGCAGCAAACAGGAGGAAAGAATTTACCTTTAACTTAAGATGCAATGTCAAGTTAAGATTGCATTTGATAATCATCCCCCACAGACCTACAGTATGCCATCTACAGATCTAAAGGAACAAACTGTGCACTTGAAGGGTGACCTCGGTATGTTGAGACAACCATAAAGTCATAAGGCACATCATAATGATTAAAATGAACTTGAAAGAAGTTGAGCACATCAGGTGGAGAACATCAAAATACAGTGTTAGTGGATCCAAGAGATGTAATAAAAGTTCTACAAATGACAATGATACAATGTCTATGAAGCACCTTTTGCTTTTATATATGCAACTGGAAAACTATGTGATTAACAATGTGGCAACTTCACCTTCCTTACAATATTCAAAATGCTACATATCTGAAAAGTGAAACTTAGAAAACTGATATTTACCTCTTGTTTTGTTGTTTGTTTGTTTTTTATCTGATTTTTTTTCTTGTTATTTTTAAAGCAAGAACAACAACAGTACTGGCCAGCCAACAGATTCCATGGATATTTTAGGATAGAATAAAAAAAAATTTAAAAAAAAAATGCCACCACAACACAGAAACAGCACAAGAAGAAACAGCACTGTGAGGGACTGGCTCTAACTGCATCTATGGGGG
>NW_024582467.1:379482-439157 GCF_018398535.1 Haplochromis burtoni
AAGGTAAGGACAAAGTACCAGGACACAAACACGAAAAACACCATCTTTAACATTAGTTCTGTTTTAAATACATAACATATGTGTACAAAGCTCAAAGTGGTCACCACACAGAGACAATTACCTCAAAAATATAGACTGAGCTTAAGAAAATACTTTGAGAGGAAAGAACAGAAAAACTGTATTTCACTGAAGACATACTGACAATGTTTGGATGAAAAATTAGTTTCAAAATCTGCTCTTATGGCAAGTAATAATCAAAGCCTTAAAGCTTTCTGTAACTGGCAGCCACTTGGTTTGTGAGTAAAGAAAAACTGGCCTTGTCCTAATCTTTAAGAAAATTATATAAACTCCACTTTCAAGTCATGTCACAGGCTGCTGTACTGCATTGAAACCATGGCTGCTGCTATGTACATATGCATTGTCTGAATGAGTAAGTGATCATGTCAACGCTGCCGTCTTTACCCTGTCTGTTATGTGCAGCGGTGTGCGCAGGAGGTCGGGGCGGGGGACGACATCCAATCATGATCTTTTGCCCTAATAAAACACCAAGGGGCAACAGAGGTTACTAGAGCCGCTTAAGCTAAGCGCTATTTCGGCTCTACTGGATCCCCCAAAAAACACCCCTCAGCTGCCCGTCTAGACAGCTCAAGTGCCCACCTGATCAGCTAAAGTGCCCTTTTGATCCCTCCCACGGCACTTGTGATTAGCCCAAGTGCCCCCTGTGTTGGGCTCAAATGCTCTCCAGTTGGCTTAAAAGAGCATACCAGTGACAAATCTCACATACTTTACCGCCTGACCGTTCTCTAAGCATTCTGCAAACCACATTTCTTTTTCAAGCTGTGCTTCCTACAATGATTGTACAGCTTGTCTGCTAACAATTTTGTTGTGTACTGTACATAATTCAAACCAATAAGTGTCTCAAACTAAATGTAAAACCGTGGCACGACAGGATTCAGCAAATCATGCAAACTTTTTCTTAAAGCTTCCCCAAGTACAGGTGCAGGACAATAACGAAACCAAAACACCCCCACCACACATAGGTGCCCCCCTTTTTCAAACAGTCCCTGGTCCCCTCATACTCTGTGCACACCACTGGTCTGGTCTTTATGGTTTCCTGTATTGCATAAAATGTGTGTTAGCTAATAACATTTAATCATATGAACTCTTACAGTGTGTGCATGTCACATTCCTTTGTGCAGGCTATTGATTATGTACATAAAGTCTAGCTTTGTTACTGACAATCTAAGTTTTAGCTCAATGAAATAATTGCACAATAAGAAAATAACCCTGTATCCACACAAGCTACTTACCTGACTGAGACACTAAAGTGAGGAAAGCGTGTTTAGACAGATTTAAGATGAAGATGTTAAATCTTAAATGTTCAGATTACATATATTGCAATATGTTTATTACAGTGTCAGAGAGAGAGTGAGAGACAGAGAAAATAAGAGAATGTAGTACGTTGAGTAGGAACTAAAGAAGAAGAAAAAAAAAAGGCATTATTAATGTGGTGAAGTGTCCGGTCAGTTTGGATTGAATAAACTGGGGGAATTTCATAAAAGCTTCAATATCTCAATTCAGGAAAAGAAGAAAAGACTATTTACAATAATGATATGTCATTTGAAACATACAGATCTAATGCTACTAGTTTATCTACTAAAGCAGCAGAGATATGCTACAGTGATTTATGGGATGGATTCAGACAAAACGAGGCAGGCTGATGAATGTGAATATGTGGAAAAAGGCTTGAGCAAGGCTGGGTATCACTTTTACTGCTTCCGATTCTGCTCGGCAGTTCTGGTTCTGGTCATAGCCTTTCAAATAAAGCAACCTTTAATTCTCTAAAGATTAGAATAATACTTAAATTGGAGTATATTTTAAGTCTTGGGCATAGAGGAAATGAAATTAATACAGATTACCGCAAAGTTACAACATTACATCTGGCCACACTGTAAAGTACTCCAGTCCAGCATATTGCACCACTATGATTAGAAAGAAATCATCTTTGGGTGTCCGTAATGAGAATACAATAGTGTAAAGGATTCTTAAGAAATCTTTAAAATGGCTACAATTTACCACAGTTCATGATACCCAACTCTTGCTTGAAGCTTCAACTGCGCCGTGTCTACAAGTTGCTGGTAAAACATGCAAATGTGAAAGAAGACCGTGTCTCTGTTCATGTGTAGGTAGTATAATATCATCTCTTCTGAGCCAAATGCTTTAGCTAGAAGAGCAGTAGGGCTGGGATCTGAGCTGCATAGAGTCCATATCAGGACGTAGGTCAGAGACCCACTGCTCACAGATTCCCGCTTTGCTAAACCTAAGCAGGAATCGGCTGGTAGTCAGGGTGATGCGGCTGTAGATGTTTGAGCAGAGCTGGCCTTTGAGGCAGGTTTTCTTCCACACCACTAACACCCCTTTACACCAGAGACCCGAGTTCAGGATGTGTTTTCAAACATAGCTTTGCCACCCTGTTGGCATCTATACCAAACCCGGTGAGATCCCAGTGTCAAAACTCTTAAATAATTAATGTGATGGTGTGACCATTGTCATGTATTAAATGTGCAGCATTGACCTTTTTTTTTTGACCAGTGATCGTTTGTTATACATGCGGGTCATTTGATGTTTGGCTCAATGGTGGTCAACCTGCATCTGATATGAGTCAAGAGCTTGGCAGGGAAAGGGGTGCATGTGGCTTGACCCTGATAACTCAGCTTGGTCTACACAGAGAACTTAAAAAGGGATGGGGAAAAGAGTGTGGGGCTAAATAAGGCAGGATGTGGCCATTAATACCATTCTCTATAGTTAGCTGAGCTGTAGGGCTCATAGAAGGCCTAGAGGTACAAAGGTAAAGAAAGGCTTAAGTCTCGTGCTGCAGGTTGAGGCTCAGGGCAGGGAGTAAGTCCAGGTTTATGTCGGTGTTTGAATCTGGGGCTCTAGGTGGCCTGGTCCAGGGCTCTCAGCAGGTCACAGCCCTGGAGGAGGTGCAGGTTGCCCTGCAGCGGGACATTGACCTCGCAGTCATAGCGGGTCAACTCCGGCAGAAAGGAGGGTTCAAATGAAGGCCCCAGCAAACGACTGGCTATGCCTAGAAAATGACAGAAATAAAGAAAATCCCTGTGTGTCAGTGATTTACTTGTTTATTTGAATTAGAAGACCACTTGACATGAGTAGATTTAGTCAGAGCAAGATGTTAATGGCTGAGTCATATATTCTGCAACGTAAAAGTACTTTAAATTAAACAGAAGACTAGATGAGTGCTTTAACTGTCCACACAGTGATATTAGCTGACTAAAATCTGTAAATGTTAGTAATTCCAGCTCACCCTCACACTTGTTAGAAGGCAGCATGTTATACTCTCTGTAGTCACAGCTCTTTTGGGGAAAGCCTTTTTCATTTCGACCACTTATCCCATTTCCTGCGTACAGTGACTTCCTGTGTTGTTGCAGCGAGTTGAGACATGGAGCCATGTTCCCTGGCATCATTCTCGCCATCTCCGACTCTGAGAGAAGAGAGCGAGAGGTTAAAAAGGTGCAGCTGATGCGTGGAAGAGATGATAAAACATGGTTTCCATCCATTTGCTGCACAAGCATACCTGCCAGTGATCCTGCACAGAGGGAACGATCCATGCAACTGTCACTCCTTATCTTCTTCCATATGAACTCTGGCAGCTTGCTTTCACCCTGAAACAGTCATACTCGATTGATTAGCAGGTTGTGCATGCAGATATTTTTTTAGGCAAACTATCAGACTCAAGAATTTAAATTGTGGTTTGGAAACTAACATGCAATCTTGCGTGGAACACTAATGCCTCAAAATAATGCTTTATGTTACACTGAATACTTTAAGTTGCAGTGGAACTTTTGCAGTACGGTAGGAGTCGGAGGAACTCACCACAGCCATCTGGCTGAAGGAGCGCTTCATACTGTTGGCCATGGCCACTCTGGCTGGACTCATGTCTCTGTAAGCTTGTACAAAGTTGTCGATGGACCTGCATACACAAAGTGGATGAAAAAAAAAATTAATTAATAATAAATAATTGCGGCAATAATAGAGAATTTGGTGGTCAACACCCCTTTTTATTTAAATCATGTTGTTAAGGTTTTTATTCCTTATTCCTTTTAGTCTTATATTTTCACAGTTATATGCATCAAGTTAAATTTTCCTTGAGCACTAAAATAAGAGACTCATAGTTAAGTCACCTCTGTTTCTGCATGCCATGTGGCATGTTCTGCTTGCAGGATGGCCGTTCTTCCAACATCGTGTCCATCAGACAGGCTTTGGTGGGCCGTGGTTGTTGTTGGTAAGTCAACAGCGGGTCTGGTGGCCACTGCAGATTCTGACTGCCACCCATGGAGGACAGCGGGGAGCTGGCTGGGGCCTGGTATGGGGGATTGTGCAGATGCCCCATCATGTATGACCTTCCATGGGGATCTGTATTCCCCTGGCTGGAGACTCTCTTTTCCCCTCCAGCCCAGGATGAAGATGCCGCACGCTGGTAGTGGCCTGGGGATTGGGAGGAGGTGGACAGGGGCTGTAAGAGGCTGGCCACATTGTTGAAACTCTGCTGGGTGGTCTGGTTAGTTTGGGGCAGGCTGGTGTTGCTCCCCATGGATCCTGCTGGAGCTGCCTCCAGGGGCTCTGACTCTGTGACAATGGGATTGAGCTGGAAGTCCTCTCCATCCATAGGGATATAAGGAGCCAGAGTCTCCAGGTCCAAATCACTCAAGTCCCTCTGGATAGCAGAAATAATTTTTGTTTTGTTTTTTCAACACAAATATTTAAGAAAAGAGATCCTTTTAAGCATTTGGTGAAAACTATAAATTATTGCTTTAGACATGTGAGTATTTGTGGCTGAGATAATGCTGCAGTGTTCATAAACTGCCACTCAGTTTAGACTAACAGGATTATGATGATTACATTAGGAACTCAATAATAAAAACATCATTGTGAGCACTAATATTTTATCAGCAGCCACTCAAATATGTAAACCACTGATTTATAGTTTTGTTTAATCCAGTACTCGTTAAATTGAAGAAATACTAACATAAAATGGAAAATGTCCTGGATGCTTTTCTCACAGATTTTATAAGCTAAAGGTCAAAGACACTATAGCAGTAAATTAAAAAGCTAATGATACAGAATACATATGTTGAGCTGGTTAATTCAGGCTTTTTTCTTTGTTTGTCTGAATTAACATAAAATTCACTAACTCTACACAACTTTGGTCACTCACACATATGCACACACACACACACACACACACACACACACACACACACACACACACACACACACACACACACACACACCTCAGTGTTTGCAGAACTGTCTCCCTTTGTGTCCAGAGCAAACAGCTTCTCTGTGAGCTCCACCCTCAGGTCACTCTCCACTGAGCTGTAGTAATCATCTGGGCTGCTGGGCTGCAGAGGTGAAGGACAGAGGGAAGGATGAACAAAAGGAAGAAATTAGATTTGAATGAGAGAAGTGGAGAGAAAGAAAATGATAAACACAGACAAAAAGGACTAATACATAAGAGAAACAAGAGAGATGAGTTTTGACAAAGGCACTATTCACTGCTACGAGCTTATTCCATCCAAATAACCACCCCCGTTATTCTCACACACTCTGCCCAGTTTTAGTGACCTCATCGCACACTGAAAGAATAAACCATGGAACAAGTGTAACCAACCAGTCACTCGCTCACTAACTAATTACTCTTTTCAATTTCACAAACTGGCTCTCAGTCGTGCCCTGTCGCGCTGTCCTCACCGTGGAGCAGCTGCTGAGGCTCGGAGTGGCGCTGCCCGGTGGAGGATTCTGCTGCACAGTGAACGAACCACCGGCCATTTTACCCACGTCCCCTGGAGCTGCAGTTGGGGGTCCAGAGGCATTGGAGGCAGACTTGTGGCTCTCACTGGCCCAGGACGGTGGTCCCGGAGGGGCCATGGCTGAAGCAGACACCTGGGAGTATGCTGGCTGCTTGGGCTCTTCAAACTGAACACGACCTGCGAAAAAGAATCACAAATTTTAGCCAATTTTTTAAAAAAGACAAAAGGAAACTGTATTAAAAAGTTGTTTCTGCTATATTGTTTTTGCCAAAGTAAGGTGGAAGAATACTGTGACCATAACAGACGCAGTAGGAAGTTTTACAGAAATAAATACTGACTGAAGTCGAGGGAAACGATCGTGTCTCCAGGTGTTGGAGCAAGCTGAGCGAGATCTTCCGGCTCCTCTTTGAATTTACTGAAGAGGGCATCTCCAGGCTCTCCGCTCATGCCCACTCCAGGACTGAAGAAGCTGCTCATGTGTCGTGGCTTGAACAGGGACTCCGTCTGCCCCAGGGACAAAATCATCGACTTCTCCTCAATGTCACTACAGATTGGAGAAAACACAGCAAATTTGAACTTTGAGATATAGAAATCTGAATATTTTATGATTAAATCCAGGCAAAGATGGCATTTAATTGAGGGAAACTTGGATTAAAAATGAAGACTCTTACCTGAGGACATAGTTGATGCACACGATGCACTGCGGCTGAGAGTTGCGGCTGTTATAAATGACAGTTCCCTGGGTTTCTACCCAGACGTAACCCCCGTTCTTAGCCAGCATACGATACTGACCGCTTACTGCCTGACCCTTGGTACACACTGCATAAGGAAGAGAAGAAGAAACAAAAAAAGAAGCTATGAATAACATTGGCGTTATTGCTTGCAAGTTTAAAGCAGATATAAAACAAAATTTTCCTGAAACTGTGAGCATACTTCCTTTATTCTTCAAAAGTGGCACACTGATTTGACTTGAAAGTGAATGACACTGAAATAATAATGTCAGGATCTGGAACATTACATGTCTTTAGTTTTAAAAGTCTCCAACTTTTACTGGTCAGGGTTTTATTAAGTCATTTCTCCATGTTCACCTTTTGTTGTCATTTTTATTAGAGTCTTTACATAACGATTTAAAATGCCATGAGATGACTGTTGACTGGCACTAAATAAAACTGCGCTGAATTTGATTTCAGCTACTGTCCTCAAGTGTACAGGACTGCTTTAAACAGGGCCAATGTAATCAGTGTTCTTCCTTATTACTCAGAAATGACTCACTGAGAGTAGTTGTTGAGTTTTTGTTGTTCATGCGTAAAATTGTGACGCGTTCACATTGTTGTATATCCCAGTGAGTAATCTTCTGACGAGGAAACAAAACCAAAGAGAAAATAAACTGACGGTTCTTTTCAGTCTGTCGATGTCAATGACAGATGGACTGTTTAATCTTCTGTGTTGCAACTTTCCAATCAAAGGTCACATCAGTAGTAAAGTTGATAAGCCTCAGGCCAGTCAAATTAGAAGACTGTGTAAACCTTCAGTACTACTTATTAAAAGATTTATGTGAGTTTATGTATATATTGGAGCTTGCATGTGTACTTTTGACCATGTGTGTATTAGAGGAAATCAATTTTTGCTTTTTAAGGTTATTACAAGAACTATTCTAGGAAGAGAACAGATCAAAGAAAGTATTAAAGTCATGCCCATTTGGAGTGCCTGTAAAATCTTGACCACAACTGTATGTGGTGGATTTTTATACTTTGTTTTTATTTAGGTGTTTAAAGTCCAGATTGGCTAATTATTTGTTAAATATTTGCATAATCCTTTAAAAATCAAGCAAATATTTGTAAGCGGGACAAGGCGGGATGTTTGACTTTGACTTGAGAAGGAAATGTTCTGGCTACAGTCCAAAGTTCAGCACTGGCGTGGGAAAGGCGTAGGAATGGTCACAAAGCGTACATAAGGCCAGTGACTCCCTGCCCCCCCCCCACACACACACACACACACTAAGTAAGAGTGTTGAGAAAGCTTGGGGGGGACAACACTGCATGTAGCAGAGAACACTGTTAGCATGTGCTGATCGACAGGCTGGTCACGTTGGCCGTGAGAGCGGCTCGTCTGTGTTTGTGAGACGTTCAGATGGATAGAGAGTCCTTTATCTTGGCAAATGTCAGACAGCTAAGGGCTGCGGATGCAGATGACTTAAGATCAGTGGAAAGAGAACATGGCTAAAAGAAAAAAAATTCACATGCAGCACACTAAACAAAAACCTGAGGACTACAATCCTCTTTCAAGTCACTTTTTTGGTTTTTGTTGACATGCAAAATTAAAGTGCAGCGAGACCAAAAAAAAAAAAAACATGTCTAAAAGGTCAACTTTGGAAGTGCAAAACTTCAAAAGACAACTTGGTATCAAACAATCCCAATATGTGCTGAAATATTTCTGTTTCAAGCACAATGGATCTGTTTTTTAAGCCTATTGTTTTTTTGTTTTTTGAGCCAACCTTTCAAAGTAAGTCTTTGATTTAAAAAGTCATAATAATTTGACTTTTGTGAATGTGAGTTATTGTTTTGTTTTTTTTATTTAAAAAGAATGCACTTATTACCCCAGATGCTTTTAGATATTATTACTTTGGGCCTGCGGTGTTTTTTAATCCATCCAGACAGTTTCAGTGTGAATTACCATTTTTGGAAATATTGTCCATGTTCTCTTTAATACTAAAATATGACAGTCATATTCTATACTTCTTATGGTTATTGAAGTATCAAAAACAGAATTTAAAAATTTGCATTTAAAATTGCACAAAATAAATCGATCTTTAATTGTAAGCAGTTTCCCCCATAAACTATTTTCATTCAGTTAAATTACACCCATAAACTGCATGATTGTGGAGAAAGACCCAACTGTGATGAGAGGCTCGTGCTTGGCTGTATGCATTAATGTCATCCAGTCTCTATTGAGGGTAATGTTAGCTAGCAGCATGTTTTATCTGACTAGTGAATGGAGAAAATTGTAAAACCACAATTTGTCTTTATGATTTTGGACTAATTGAGTGTGGAAAAAGTTGTTGGTTTATTTTATTTTTTACTTCATGGTAAGACAGGGAGAGTGCTTTTAGTTTAATGAAACAGGCAGCAAAGACTTGTACAGCTCTGAAACTCACACCATAACAATCTAGACTGAAACACACCACTACAGGCTACAGGGGGAAAGTATTTGGGTTGTACTGCTTCTTTAAGTTTCTGCTTGACATCTTTTTAAATGATGAAAGTTTTGGATGAAAATATTATTTTCTGTGAAAAGTAAAATATCAAATTAGGTACAGTTTTGTGTCTTGATGCATGCTCAATCATCCAAGTAAGGAAAGTTGATTCTGGTCATCTGGATGTAGCGAATCAACTTTTTGGAAAGTACAGTTTTACTTTTCAAAGAAAATATCAGGATTAGTGTTGGCCCAGATATGCCAGGAGGGAAAAAAAGAAAAAGAAAAGCATAATCCTCTTTGTAACAAGAGCATTTTTTGCTGTGTACACACACACACACACACACACACTATGTTGCAGGGGTGGTTTTAAGGAACTAAATTACCACTTTCCCTCGTGCACTGTCAAAGCCTCTAATGATACAGTACTGTCAGTGAAGAGAATAGCCATGACACTTCAGAGCCTTGTCCACATGCACACGCACACACACACTTATTAGATTGTAATAGAGGCCACCTGGTCCCCTGTCCACTGTGTTTGTGGCATCAGATGTGCAAACCTCATCAGGCCATTAGTGGATGCACCTAATTTAATAACAGACATCTTAATACCATGTTGCTGCTCTTTACATACACACAGACATCCACATATGTCTAAACAAGGATAAATGTATTTGTCTACCTAAAACATAAATAAATAAAGAAAATAAAAATAAAATTTAATGAAACAAAAATGTCTGACAAGAAAACCCCCCCAATATCTCCACTCAAACTTTAGGCTGTATTACCAGCTGACTACAAGCTTGAAGCGTTTAGCTGATCTGGCTAGTGATTATGCAGTTTTTACATCCTGATCACTAAAATTAGAGTTCATTTAGGGAATCCTTCAAAGTAAGTTTGGGTGACCGTGGCTCAGGGGGTTGGGAAGCGCATCTGTAACCGGAAGGTCGCCGGTTCGATCCCCGGGCTCTCTGTCCTGGTCGTTGTGTCCTTGGGCAAGACACTTTACCCTACCACCTACTGGTGTTGGCCAGAGGGGCCGATGGTGCGATATGGCAGCCTCGCTTCTGTCAGTCTGCCCCAGGGCAGCTGTGGCTACAATCGTAGCTTGCCTCCACCAGTGAGTGAATGAATAGTGGCATTGTAAAGCGCTTTGGGTGGCTTGAAAAGCGCTATATAAATCCAATCCATTATTATTATTATTAAGTGCCTCGAATGTGCCATTTCAAGATGGCTGCCAATACTAGCAACCATGCAGAAAGGCTCTAATTATTGTTTAAGAGTTGCTCCATATTTCATCAGGTTTTTGAACCAATCGCTTACTGCTACGAGCAAAATCTGAGGACACGCAGGCTTAGATCTTAGCTAAAGGCTAACTACACGTGCAGATTGTGTTCATAGCTGAATCACCGTGGCTTGTTTTGCTTCATATTTGATGTTTGAGGCGTTCAAAGTCTTTTTTAAGGTCCGAGCGTGTACTTACAGTTTTGATGACTCTTGGTGACACTGTCTGAGTCCAAGGCGTGGTAGAAGTCGTAGATGGAACGACCCAGCAGATCCTCGGGAGTGTAACCCATCAACTCTGTTACCCTGGAACACAGACACAGACATCTAATAAGACACGGGCTTTTACTTATTATTTGAACTTTTCTCACATGTACGACTCAAAACACAAATCCTGCACTTCATCCTGAACTTAAAAAGACATCATGTACCATTTGGAAATCAAACTGAGCGGTGGATAGATTTCCAAAAATAAGAATTGCTCGTTCTGTCTCCAACCTCCCGGTGCTTCTGGGAACAGCTAATCTCTCGTCTCTCATCACAAGTTCACGTTGTTAATCAGGATTTTGTTGCTGGCTTTCAATAACCACGTTTATAAAACTCCCTTTTATTTCTCTCCAACTCTTTTGCCAGTAAGTAGAGGTTTTGAGAATAAATAACAGGATTACTGTAATCTGATTACAGGTGCACTAATTTAAATGAAGTTTTTGAGTGCTGAAAATAATTACATACTTAGCTTCAGGCTGTTTTGACAGCAAATACACTTATTTATATACGTTATTAACTTTAGTTTAATTTTGACTTCACTGAGAAGCCAACAATTAGGCTAAGGGTCAAAAGCAGAGCCTCTTCCAAACAAACTGTGCTGTGAGAACATGATGCAAACCTACAACAGGAAATGGGCCCCTGAAAACAAGGTTTTATCAGGATAAGGAGACCAGGGAGGGTAAACTGGGACCGAGAATGAAGATAAGTTGTACTTAACCCAAATTAAAGTGCTAGGAATGTGATTTTATTTAACTCCAACTGCCACCAAAATGTTTCACTCTGGCATGAGGATATAGACTCCATCACCTTGGATAAGCAAGCTGCTAACTGAGTGGATGTGACTCAGAGTTTAGGGATAGGATACACTGCAGCATAAAAAAAAAGGTTTCAAATTTCCAATAGGTATAAATGTACGCTTTCACTCCGTTTTATCCTATTTGTACCTCTGATCATCACACTCAACATTTTTTGATGTCAAATCAGTTAAAATACAGTTTTCATCATCTATATTGCCCTTTGGATAGCTTTGGAGGTGTGAAGCCAAAGTTTCATTGAGATGAACAGTCAGCGGATGATGATGATGCGGTGGATTTATTGTGTGAGGGACAGAGTGAGAGGTCTGGTGATGCAGACCCTCAGATTGCATAACGCTGACAGATGTAGTGAGGAAAGGGAGGGAAGGGAGGAAAGGGAGGGGATGAATGTCTGGAGGGAAGAGCAGTACATAGGCACAATGGGTTTTAAAAAAAAAAAAAAGAGACACATGAAAAAAGGAAAAAATGCATTAAGGCCAGAGAGGAGAGTCAGAGTGGGGAAAGAGACGAAACAAAAGCATTAATAAAACATGGTCACAACTAAAATAGCTTCAAATTATAACAGTGATGATTACGATGGTGATTGCTTTCTTTTCTTTCCTTCCATTCATTTCCTCCATGTTAAGTACGTACAAGCGTTTCACTGTTATTTTTATGTTATTTTGTATCACGGCGTACTTTACATTATTACAGATATAAAAGTAACAAATGACAGTAAGATCAAAGCAGAGGAGCACATTACCCTGCGGGCTATCGTCTGCATACGAATGATTTTATATAAATGTTTGAATTAAAACTCTAAAATTAATTAATGCAGGAATCAACGCTACACAAATTGTATCTAATTTAGTGTAATATTTGGGTCAATGTCCCTGTATTACTGATAAATCTACAACATGCACTGTAATAAGTAGTGATTACTTGCATGACGTTTCTGACTGACACTTAAAAGTAACATAGTACACACAGAAGTGTTGTCCACGTCTAAATTATCCAAGTTGTATAACTTTAGAACTTCCCTTTGTGTCCTTTTGTGTTTGTATTCCTTATACTGTAGAATTGAGAATATAGCCAATAGCCATACGTCATTTATAAAGCTGGTATTTAATCATAAAATGGACTTTCTTACTGTACTTAGTAAATTATAAAGAATCAACAGGGATATTGAGGGGAGGAAATAATTGTTCTTCTTAGGTCAAGCAGAGTTTAAGCAAACTAGAAGGTTAAACTTCTGATTGTTACCCCTCTTGAAGAACTAATTATTCCTAAGTGATAAGTCTCTGTTCTTTCCCCCTCTCTCTCCTTCTTTGTTTCCTCCATCTCTCACACTGCCAGGCATGAGCTGAAGAAACTTTCCGTCCCTCCTCTAATGAGTGTAAGTCTCTGCTGAGCCAGGAGGGTCGCCCCACCTACAATAAACTCATTTGCGTAATTGGAGAGAAGATTTAGGCGGCTATTAAATTGCACTAAAAAGGGTGAAAAAGAAAATGGGCTCTTGTTTGTAGTGCGGTCACGCACAGACCTGTGCATGCAATACACAAAAGGAACATTTCTCTTGCATGAGAGGCTTGATAAGATTACAGATTTGCGTGCATGCGATTGTGTAACACCAATCTGAAAATGCGTTGTGTTCCCTTCTCGTGCCAGTGGGAAAGAAATATCTGGGCGCAAACTATGAGGTCCTTTGGGTTTAAGATAGCTGCTTTTCATGCTAACCTACAAGTGACGAATGATAACTGACACAATGTCAGATGTCATTTTGTTTGGCAGCTTTAAAAATGTTTCAGCTTTAGGCTTGTTCACGATCTAATCCAGGGTCATTAACACTTGGCACGCTCTGACAACGTCATGACAGCGCCTTATTAATTTATGTTTCATCACCAACTTCTATTTTCTTACCTGCTAAGTCAACACACTGCAATCGCTCAAATCTTCTGTGTGTGTGTGTGTGGTGTGTGTGTGTGTGTGTGTGTGTTGTGTGTGTGTGTGTGTGTGTGTGTGTGTGTGTGTGTGTGTGTGTGTGTGTGTGTGTGTGTCAGACTTTAAGGGTTGTGTTTTAATTGGCAGCAATGTGAATCTGCTGCTCTACTGAACTCTGCTGAGGTTCAAACCAAATATAGGTGCATAATATATGCTTCGGTGAATATATTTTTATCATTTAATACAAAATCTAAAAAATATGTTTCTGCCTACCTCTCGTCACAGTAGGTGAATTTCATGTCCATGCTGTGTCTGCTCAGGAAGGTCTTGCTGTCCAGCGGCGTGTCGATGTTGGACGGGTGTGGTATCGGTTCGCACATCAGGACAGCGCATGTGAGCGGAGGCTCTTTGAAGCCGCACAGCACTCGTGGAGGGCAGCTGTTGTACATCCTCAGTTGTCCAGTGCAGTGAAGCACCTGAGGAAGAGCAGCAGGAGTGTAAATGGAGTTTACACAGTGTCAGAGTTACCCCTGTGGTGAATAACATGCAGCCATAGCGCGATTATTACAGTTTTCCCTATCTGAGTGTTCATATTTACCATGACGCAGACACCTATTGTAGTGGTCATGTCTTTTTTGGCCCCACATTAGTCGATATTAATGGCCAGGGCTGCGATAGTTTCTTCAAAAAACGGTAAAGTACTTACCTTTGAAAATAATGCTTTGCATTACTGCTATACAACCCAGAGAAAGCATTTCTCTACACTATTTGTTACACTACTTGTGTTGCTGCACAAGATTGCTTGTGGAATTTCTATTTAAGGATATAACATTAAACTTTTAATATGGGCTTCTAGACTCCTACCAGCATGAATTGCTCTGGGGTGAATCTAGGCCTCAAGGGCCGGTGTCCTGCAGGTTTTAGATCTCACCCTGGGTCAACACACCTGAATCAAATGATTAGTTCATTACCAGGCTTCTGGAGAACTTCAAGACATGTTGAGGAGGTAATTTAGCCATTTAAATCAGCTGTGTTGGATCAAGGACACATCTAAAACCTGCAGGACACCGGCCCTGAGGCCTGGAGTTCCCCCCTGTTCTAAACCCTACTTGTGTCCAATATGTGGCTAAATCTATTCACATTGTAATAATCTCATTTTGTGTGTGCAGTTGCTGCAGATGTGATGCTTTGTAGATGTAGCAGTTGTTACCTTCCAGCTGGCTGACTTGAGGTTGACGGTGCGTCCTCTGTTGGTCACCGTGCATTTCATCCTCATGAAGAAATCTCTCTCTGTGCTCAGCTCTTTGCATTTTTTACCAAAACCACTTCCTGGAAGAAACAAAAAAACAGTGTGTCAGAATTCATCATCTGAATCATCATACAATAATACAATGTCACTGAGCAGGGGCAAACATAAGCATTTAAATGATTCAGATCCTGCTCTTGTGAACAGCTTTTTAGCTTTTTGCACAGTATATAAAATTCGCTTGACATTAAAGCATAATAATATATGGATCCTATAAGTATGAGGAGATTTAAAACAAAGTTCAGTGTCTTTTGGGGTTTTTTTTGCAATATAATAAACTGGAAGTTCACTCCCTTTATCTCCCTTCCAGCTTAGTCACAGAGGACTTGGAAAAAATAGGCCAAGTTGTTACATCACAAGGTCAGAGTTCAGCCCCGGAGCTGCAGCCACAAAGCAAAGAGAAGTGTGTCTTTTGTCAAACTCCACGCTTAAAAGTGTGTCTCTAACTCCATATGGTTACACTTGAGCAAAACAAACACCACATAAATGTTTCCCCGACACTTACAAGCACGTTCATGTTCAGATGTGAATGAGTGTGGAGTGAAAGTGCGTTAAATAGAGAAGGTCTATAAATCAGAAGGTATTGTTCTGCTGGTGTGCTTTGTGGCCACTGCTGATAAGAGTTATCAACCACAGCACAGCGAGTGTGACCCTGTGTGTGTGCAGGAGAGAGGGATGGAGTAGAAAGTGGATTCACAGACAGAAAACATGTAGTATGGGTGTACTTCTGGCTCTGCTTTGCACTGCATGTGTAACATACTAAGGTCACTATCTCTACCCCATAATGCCTTGTTCCTCTCTCAGCGCCTTTCCTCGTCTGCTCTTCCTCACGGTAGCAGCTCTTATCTGCTTTCCTTTGCACATGTACTTTACAACTCTACTTTATCTGTTTATAGGTTCCTCTCTGTATGACCTTTGAACTTTTGTTCTCATGTTTTTTCCCCCCTTGTGGACCCATCAGATGTAGAATATTAATAACCACACTCTGTTCATGTTTTAAATTGTTTTGCATAGATCATTTCTGTCCCACAAGTAAAAGCAGGAGAGTTGAATGGCTCTGTAACAGTAAGAGCTGCAAGGGTGTACAAAGCATGTGGAAGATGTCAGGCGTTACACAGATTTACTATTTCAGAAGAATGATTTTTCATCCTCAAGTAAACTCAGAGGATATAGATGTCTGAGGGTCCATTAAATACTTTGGTCACTCCTAGATAAGACAGCTGCTGACAACAAGCTGACAGTACTGTGGAATATTATCGTCCTGTAGGATTGTAGGATTTACAGGCCCCTGAACTTTCCTCTAGCACCAAAGCCAGCCAAACACTTCTAACTAATCTACATTGGCCTCAATATTGAGCCACAGGTACATGAAGTGAAGAACCTTTCCAGGCTATATTAGACCAAAGGTAAAGTGCACATGTCTGCAAGTATGCACGGTGTGTTTAAGTCAGTGTTGACATCACCCACACTACACTACAACACAGCAACCACGCTTGAATCTTCCATATGGACAGCTGTCTATTCACAGCCGTCTGCATAAGTATCTGCAAAAGCATATCAGCAACTGTGCATTCAGTTCTCAGAAGTTCAAAGGTTTTTAGGAAGAAAATGGGCAAGGATTTCAACAACTCCTGAATAATCATTTAATTTAAATTCCTTAGATCCTAAAAAGTGAGCATTTATCTGATGGAATTAGCCACTGACATCAAATCGAGTCAACGCCCGGACCAGTGAGACGTGTTTGGGCAGCACAAGGGATTTTGTTAATTATGTGGCCGAACTGTGTAGGCGGGAATAAAGGGCATAAAAGGAAAATTAAAAAAAAAAATCAATTAAAAACAAAAAAAACAAAAACAAAACAAAAAAAAAACCCCACACTATTAAGAAGAAGAAAACATGCTTATTATGACTTAATGTCAAGGTTAACACAGTCATTACATCCCTCGGCCCACATGACAGGAGCTGGAAAGTAAGCCAAGCTGTTACATCACAAGTGAGAGTTCAGCGTTTGCGCGATGCCTCGGAGCCAAGAAATTAAGTGTCTCTTGTGTCAAACTCCAAACTCACAAGTCTTTATCTCCGTATAGCTAAGGTTGAGCAAAACAAACACCAGACGAACGTCTCTTCAGGCCAAAAACAACTGCGTACGTTAATATGCGAGTGACTGAGTGAAAGATTTAAATAGAAACAGGCCTATAAAATATAAAGTATTGTTCTACTTGCAAGTTTTGCGGCCAGTGCTGATAAGCGTTATCAACACTCTGTGTGTGCTTATATTCTATATATACACACATGCAGGGGAAAGAGTTCGAATTCTCAACAAAAAATAAATAAATAAAATAAAAATCACAAAATCCTGCCTCAGAGTTTGTTTGCGTTAACATCAGCTGATGACATTTTATTTCACTGGAGTCACGCTGCAGATACGTAACAGCAGTGCGACTACACATACTGAAGTAAAGAAGTCACACCGGTGTCACTTGTCCACAGAAATGTCCAGAAAGCAGCAAACTAACACAAGATTAGTTTATTGTCTTTTATAATTGAGGCGACTGTTGTTGTGATTTGGCACTACATAAAAAAAAATTGATTTGAAATCAGAAACAACTAGAATTAAAATACAAACTCTAACATGATTGGGGGAAGTTTACTTAGATTATGCCTCCAGTTATCCAGCATGGCTGCATGACTTCACACTTACGTAATCTCAAAATGCTGTGAGTGGACCTAATGAACCACTGCCACGATTTCAAATAAGGAAGTTAGAGTATGTACAGGCAATTAATATGAGGCACACTCTCGGGCTTAGATAATACACAGTTTAACACAGTTTCTTTTGCTCTTGTTACTGTATGATGTCATTGTGAGTAGATTTCCCAATATGGTCATGAAAGCCGACTCAATACGGAGGGTGACCATAAATGAGGAGGAGCTGATTTCAGACAGAATGAACTGAAAGGCGAATTGTTCCTTTACTAACAATATGAAGCTGGTAATGAGTATTACAGGTGACCTTTAAATGTTTCCAGTCTGAATCAAAGCTTAGGAATCTTGTCTTCTTCGAAGACTTAACTATTTGTATTGTGAGCATCTTTTAAGTGTATTTGTTTTTTTAATTATTTCTTAATTTGGGTGGTATTAATGCTCTCCAGTGAGTTGCTTAATTTGTTTTCTGTTACATACATTCTATGATCTCCTCATGGTGACGTGGGTGGGACAAAACATCAACTTTGTACACAGGATATCCTATTATCTAATGGGCAGCTTAGCTTGTGAATTGCTGAGCAAATTTATTCTTTTATTGAGTAGATAAGACTCCACAGACATTCCTCTACTTTATTTCAGGGGGCATTTTCTGATAAGGAGGAGAATGAAAAGATCACTTGTCATGTCAGAATGACTGCATATTTTTTTTTAATCAGTAAACCATTATCAGGTGACTGTAACAGTTGTCATAGGTGGATAGAAGATAATGCGTATGAGACTGTGTACTAACCAGTCGTCTTCAGACTGAGGTTTTCTCTGATCTCCTCATGGTCGCATGGGTGGGTGAAGTCAAAGATGCTGTGACCAGTAAGCTCCACCTGAAAAACAAAAAGCAAACAAATAAATAAAAATCCTGAAATAAGGAATGTTAAATAAAGATATACAATTGCCTTTCTGTTACAGTTTTCTCTACATTTTACAGTAGTTGTTCCATCAGTTAGACAGGCTGCATATTTCTTTTTCTGGCACCAGCACCAGTAGTTTTGTTTGGGATAAATAGATGAAGAGGGGGTAGTGAGCGTGAGTAATGGCGGCCACCATGAATGAACAAATGCACAAAAGTGTGTCACCTCCAGAAACACAGAATGCTTCAACACTAAACAAACAAAACTTTAGCAGCTTGTGATTGTAATCCTCCGATAACCAGTCAAGCTGCACTTTCTATGCAGTTTATATTTGCCCCATATAATATAAAATATGTAATGAACACACTAAAAGAATAAAATTTGGACATCAAAGACAAGTGTCCAACCAGAAGTGAAATGTGTTCTCCTTCTGTTCCACAGCAACGGTGTAAGGAGTGAAGGAAGACCACTAAGTTTTTGGACAAATCTTCTACCACAAATGATTTTCTTCCAGAAAATCCACTTAAGGGACATAAAGTTCAGGCAAATGGGTCACAAGGAAAGCCTGAAATCAGAAAGCTGAGGGCAGCGCAGGGTCGCAAAGCAGAGCTTTTTTTTCAGCGTTTACAGTAAACTTCTCCTTTACGATTTGCTGTTTAAGTTGGTGCCAGAGAGGGTGGGGAAAGAAAATGCATAATGTGTTTATAGTTGAACCTCACCGTCTTGACTGAACACACACTGCTGGCATGACAGGCATTTCACATAAACACACCCCTCTCTCTCTCCTGAGTACCCGTTAACATCCACATCTGCGTCCTGTCTGACTGGGTTAATGTCTTTCTTCCAATCTTCTTGAGAAGTTAAAGAAAATTAAAAAAAATCTATCCACATGTCACGTGCAAAGATGTTAGACGTTGGTGATGTTTATGACCTCTCAAAGCACTTTAAACTACAAGCCAAATTCACCTGTATTTATATAGCACTTTATTCTGTGTCTGTGGACGGCCCCCCCCCTCCCTGCAAAAACAAAAAATAGCATCAACTATGACTGCGTGCAAATAAACAGGAACTGATCACATTTAGAAGTGTCTGCACTTGTCTGTTTATTTAAGTGTTCTTTAATGGCTGTGTACCTGCGTGAGTCCCATGAATTTGTTGATGTTCTCGGACAGGAAGATCATGTCACCATCTGATGTTACTACGGTGATGAAGCCCTCCAGAGACTTCAGGTACAGGCTGTCCATCTGTCCGTTGTCCTCGCCGTCGCTGCTGCTGCTGCTGCAGCCTGGAGGGAGAGGCAGCAAACAGGAGACGCTTACAAATGGTTTCTCATTCAGTGCTGATTATAAATGGATATCATTGTGAATCTGTGTGTGTTTGTGTGCACGCATCAGGTTTGTTTTCCCTCTTGAAGCTTTGGCTCGGGGACAAAACAAACCACTGTAGCTTCTTCCTGCATCTCCGGCCACCCCTGATCCTCGACCCTGACAAACTGCTCAAGCGGTGCCCGCTTTTAGGACATAACTTGCAATTATGCTCAAATACACTCAGCGCAGTATCCAAACATTTACACACAGTGACTCCAGTCTGTCCACAGTGTCTTGTTTCAGCTAATTGATAGAAAAAAAAAAAAAAAAAAAAAAAAACACCTCTAGCCTCGAGCTGGCCCCAACTCAAGAGGCAGGGCGTATGTGTTTGCAGACGCTGGCTTCACGCTGAACAAAGCCCAGTAGTTGATGGGGGTGGAGGATGGGAAGCTTGCAATTCCTCTAGTGTGTTTCCCTGAGATAAGAGAGAGCAACTCTCAAGGCTTCCAACGAGGCCTGGGGCTTGAGTTTGGAGCTGGGCCCAGATAGCATTAGCCCCTGGAGGAACCGGAGCTTTCACATGGGCCCCAGGGAGCTGGGGAGACTCTCAAGGCTCTATCCAAAGACCAGCGCCACCTTTGGCCTAAATACTAAGCTGTGATTACCAGTCATTTGGACTGAGTTGCACTTTTTTTCTCTGTGCTGTTCTTTGGTTGCGTAACTGCCCTCGTTTCAGAATAATGGGGAGCAGAACAGAGCGTTTGATAGGGACAGCTGCTGCTAAGAGAATCATTTCCCCTCTGTTTTCTGACATTTGTCCGGTCATACTGGACAGAATGAAGGGACAGAGCAGTGAGGCAAAATGAGTTTCTCATAATATGAACTCAGAACATTATGTGACTGTCATAGTGGGAATTCTTTTTCCACCATTTTCCTGTTCATCACGTTTGTAAAGACAGAATATCTGGTGCATGCTTTCACATGCCAAACAAAAGAGATAGTATTCAGGGTGTGCTACACATTAGGACGCCACAAGAGAAAACCTTGACAATGTCACCTACCCGCTTCAGGGACTGAGGCTCAAATGAGCATCTATTTTTGGGGTTAGGATTTGATTTTAAAACGAGGAGAAGAAAACGTGAAACTGAACAAAAACAAATATTTTCTTTCTTTCTTGTTGATAGAGCCTAAACTGTCAGAATAGTTTTGTTAGGTCAGTAAATGCCTGAAGGGAACCAGTACATAAATCTAAAAGTAAGGCACAATTTCGATAAGTACCATTAAAAAAACAAAAACAAATACATGACACACAAATTGTGTTCTGAAAAGATGAGAAATATTCAGTAATGAACGCAACCAAGAATAGAAAAAAGAAAAAAAAAAGAAAAAAAAAAAGAAAATCCATATGCACATCTCCAGTTGAAGAGTTGTCTGTCATTTATGCACATGTTACTAAAGCAGTAACTTAATATAAAAGCACTCTACTGAAAACATCTGTTACAATAGTTGTTTGGAAATTTCTATATTTTTTCCCTTATTTTGGTCAATCTGCTTTTTATTCTACTGCTTATCCAATCGTTAGGGTTGCTGGAATGCTGAGCACATCCTGGTTGTCATGAAAGAGACGACGGCGCATCGCAAGGCTAACAATGAGAGACATTCAACCACTTACGCCCACATTCACACTCAACGGCAATCACCCATTAACAACAGGCAGGGCTCTGCTGGACAGTGGGTTCAAACTTAAACTTTTTTCTTTTTGGCAGATGATTTCAGACAATCCCAGTCTTGGTCAGGAGATCAGGTGGTTAGAGCCAGTCTTGTGTCACTAAGACTCTGAACTGATGCTGTGCTCATAATTTTAGTTTTAAAGCAATAAAATAGGCTAAAAACACTTAACACTTTTAAGTATCTCAAGTATATTTATTTTGATTTCCATTAACTTCAGCTGTTTGTAGTCTTTGAGGGGGCCGCATTCTCAAAATATGTTATAAAAACATGTATAAAATATATATAAAAGTAGTTGCTTAAAATCTGGGAAAATATTTATTAAAGCATGAGGAGCAAAATGAAGAGACGTGATCAGGATTTCAGCATGTTCTATCATATATTAGAGCTGTACGAGGTGCAATTATGTGTTTATTTTAAATTATTTATCTTAAGTTATATGCTAGGAAAACGTTAAGCATACTAAAGATACTTTTTAAAAAATGCAAATTATTAATATATTATGAACTCAATTGAGGGAACTTGCAATTTGCCAGAGAACAAATGGCGTACAGATGAAAACAAAATATTTGGCCGTCTGATCAAAGGGCAGTAAATCAGTATATTTCCCAAAATGTAGGACTCTACTTCAAACACAGCTGGGACCTCTGCAATTAGGAACGCATATGTTTCACAGTATTTTGATCCAAGTTAAGTCAAAGTCGAGACAAAAATACAGCTGAATCCTTTGAGTACCTCCTAATCAGTACATCAAAGTTCATCAGGTCCCAACTGAGCGTAAGTTACTTAAGGGAGGTGTTCCCTACAGCAGCTCTTGGGTGCACATACAGTATGTTTGTGTGTTTGTGAGGGTGCATTCCAGCATGTTTGGCGCCAAGGCAGTCGGCTGTTATGGCTAGCAGGGGTAATGCCAGCACCAGCCGAACGATGGGCAGAGCTCTTCGTTTCCTCCGCAATCTGTCCTTCCATCACGGAGCAATCAGACCGGCCTGATAATGCTGTATCTGCAGCTGCATCTCACGGATCTCCTTTTGCTCTCCTCCCCTCTCACCCGCTGCTTTCCTACCCTCATTACCTTTACAGCTCCTCCCCGTGCACGCCTCCTCCTCCTCCTCTCGTTCGCACTTGTTAACCTCTCCTTTACATACATCTCATACATACTCCCCCCCTTTAACACTTCTTTAGCTATGCGAGCACGTCTGACAACCGCTACTGGAATTTCAGGAAATGTTAATTACCCTAAATTGGTTGTATCACCCAAATGACTTTTGAACCCTGCTTTTGAGTGCTTTGAGAAAGTTTCAGTAGCTACCATTGTGTTTGGATAGAGGCAGATGTTTTACAGGTGGATATCTCAAAATCTTGGAATTTGAAACTGAAACCATTTGCATTTTTATCTCTTTTTGTGGTTAACTAACCCTTTAACCTCAGGCAAACGCGCAACGAATGTGCTGCTGGATTGCTTTTTTTTTTTTAAATCTTTGTAAAACACCCTGATTAATTGTTCTTTTTTTAGTGGAAACTCAGCCCATATTCCACATCTTTATCAAGCATCGATTTCATTTGTGTAATTTGTGCGCTAAAATCCTTAAAACTACTTGAGATGCTAAATGAATAAAGAAACGACACATAAATGCTCTGATTAATGATCGTCTACAAAGAAGAAATGGGAAGTAGTGATCATTGTTGTTTAAGGAAGCACTGGTTGAATGCATGGCTATTTCCTCTGCGAACAATGAAAGTAGTCAATCATAAATAAAGAGCAATAAATAGAAAAATCAAAAGTTACATAAGAATAGACTAATGGCAGTCTAAAGATTTACAGATAAGTCTAAGGTATGGCATTAATCACAGTGCTTTCCTGTGTTTTATTACTATGGTGTCGTAGAGCTGACAGCTTTTATTAATTGCTATAAAAATGGTTTTAAAGAAATTATAAATCAGGTCAGCTCACAAAGTGTGAATGATGGGAATTATTTAAATTACATGCCAACATTTTTTTTCTCCTCCGTGTGTTATAATGACACAGTCAATAAAACAAAAACCAAAAACAAAGACAGTCATTTAAATCAGCGACAACATGAATATTGCTCATCTATACACAAACAGCTTTGACTTTAAAGATATCGTGGGGAAGTTTACCAGCATACAGGTGTCAAAGGTTAAAACCTCACTTTACCACCTCCTCCCCTGTGTGAACTCAAGTTTTCTAGCTCTATTAAGGAAAAATAAACATTTTTTAACAAGCTGCAGTGCTGACAATTGACGTTGGTTGTTAAATTTTGTGGTTCTCTGATCTCACTTCGAGACACGGACGCAGTGGAGGAATTCCAGAACAATAGGTCTGATTCTTTGTTAAGCTTCCTCGGCTTCTAATTTTAACTAAGACGAGAGGAAGGAGGAGAAGTGCAAAGAAAGACGCCAGCAAATACTTTCCTGCTTTACTGGACAACTCGACATAGCAACAGACACACACACGAACGTGCCGACGCAAATCTGTGATCACACGTCAAAGAAGCTGCTGGAGGGAGGTGGTGTGCCGTTTGAATTTTTTCCCCTTTGTGTAACGAATTAAGATTCACTGCATGGAAGCTTGCACCGATTTGCATTTAGAGGTGTGTGACAAATTAAAGGAAAAAAAAATACATATGGGCTTGGTAAAGAGCTGATGTGCTGTAAGAACAGCACATCTTCAGAGCACCTTGGTATTGACACACTAAGAACTCTACTGAAGGGATGGCCAATTCTCCCAAGTTCATTCTGTTCTCCTAGAGGTAGGGAGTCCTGTCTGGAGGACCAAAATCATACATATTTGACAGCAAAGACCAATCACAGCATTGGTGGCAACAAAAGTTGCCTCAAGGTGCTTTATATTGTAAGGTAGACCCTACAATAATACATACAGAGAAAATTCCAACAATGAGCAAGCACTTTGGCGACAGTGGGAAGGAAAAACTCCCTTTTAACAGGAAGAAACCTCCAGCAGAACCAGGTTCAGGGAGGGCCGGGGCCATCTGCAGCGACCGGTTGGGGTGAAAGGAAGATAAAAGACATGCTATGGACATGCATATGCCTATGACTATGTTCATAACTGAAACCAAGTCAGGAGTCTCAAATTCTCCCTTTAGTTTGTCACCCATGTGCATATTTGTGTGAGTCTGTGTGTATCTGCCTGTGGTGTAGTGTTCGTACTTATGGCGAGCAGCTTGCGTGTACGGAGGAAGCTGATAGCGAGCCTCATGATGGATGCCTTGTCCAGGTGAGCGCTGACGCTGTGGGATAAAGGCAGCTGGTGGGCCAGCTCGTAGAACACCTCCGTCTCTTTGCTGCGCCTGCAGCGCGCTGCATCGCGAGACTTCTCCTTACGTCTCTCTGAGCTGCTCCTGCGCCACAAAACAGACAAATGGTCATTTAAACATGAACAATGACACATAATCATACGTCAAAGGAGCTTGCAAAGAAAAGCGTCTGGACTTCTTTAAGTTGCTTGAAGAACTTAAAGAAGTCCAGACGCTTTTCTTTGCAAGCTCCTTTGACTACGATGACCTGGATGACTGAGAACCTTCACAGACACATAATCATACGGTTACTCTGGAAGTCGGTTGGCTTAATGAGACAGTCGGTCTTCGTTAATAATTATATTTCAGGTTCTTCTGTATCATTCAGCAGTTAATCTTCCATGAATGCACTCACTGTCTGGGGTCTTTAAAATTTCCTACTCGACCTTGCTGCGGGCACACCACAGCATAAAGAAACCAATCTCATAAATCCCCATGTGATTCGACAAGTACCAAATGTGCCCGTTTCAAAGGGGGTTCGCTCACAAGTTCGAATACAATGCATCATTCAGTATAAATACAAAGAAGTGGTTGGTTTATAAAGCTTTTCTGCAGCCCTGAGGTACAATAATTGCTCTTTTGTTTTTTTCCCCCTGAAAAATTAGAACTTACATATTTCCACATCAGAAACAAACTGGGCCATGTGGAAATATCAGCAATATCAGAAATTCACATCAATGATACAACAAATAGAGCTGCAGAAATGTTATTGCGCTGCCTTTGTTTTTGCAACCCAACACACATGAAGTCACTTTTTTGATAAAGTTACGCAAACATATTCAGTATTCAAAAATTGCTTGACTTGCTTGTTAAAGGACTACGATTGAACCTGAATTTCACTTTGTGTGAGCTTGACACCAGTTATTGATCATCATAAACAGAAACATACACCTCAGCAGCTCCTGCTTTTGGTATCGCTTCAAAGCCTATCAGTGTCTGTCAGTACAGAAGGGGACGTCCCTGTTTGAGATGCAGAAAGCCAGTTCAGTTCAGCAGTTGGCAGTCAGGCTGGTTTAAGTTGCAGAAACAGTTTCCGTGTAATGGAAAGAAATAACTTGTATAACGAGTAAAGACACTGCAAGGCAGAACTACAGAAGGAACACAAAAAAGATGTATTTAGAGATAAGAAAACAATAACTTCTTATGACGCGACACGATTTCCTTCACTTCCTGCATGAAGAGATCAGTCACCAGGCCACTAACACAAACACTGTATATCTATGAAAAACACACATATGTACCGGTACTCGCTGAAACAGCACACTTCAAAAATGATCAAAAGATCCTTTTATGAGAAAAAAGTGAAATGTGGAAAAAAATGCATTGAACTTGTTATAAAAGATGTTCATCCTGGCTTCTGATTTGAATACTCACTAAAATTCAGTCCCTAACCAACTAAAGACTGGCTTTTCTCAACCTTTTCCTCTTGATGTTAAAAGAACAATTACAATATCTTAAAAATAACCATCCCACTGGTAACTCATTCACCTCCTGTGTCCACTTTCATGCATATTTTTGTTCAACTTTCTCATTCGTATTTGGATTTAGTGAAACCTATTGAGCAAAATTCAATTTGAACTTTGCCAACAGGAGGATTATACAGCGTGTTTGGAGTCTGTGTTCCATGCGAGGAAAATGGGTTTTAATAGATGTAAATTGGTCTTTAAAAATAAAATTTAAATTGGAAACCTGGTTAAAGACGTGTAGGCAGGTGATTATTTTAATTTCCTCTGGTTAATGCATTTGTTGTTTGAGGGAGAGAGCTTTTGCTCACAGCACCGAGGTTCCAAGATAAAAGCGTTTACTTCAACAATCAAATCTGAAAATCTTTTCATGGCGGTCAAGCTATAGCAAAAATGCCGCCAACAAAGCCTACACAAGAGCGGGCCAAATTATGTCAGCAAGCAGAACTCTGGGTAATTTTCCATGGATATGGTTTCTTTTTTTTGGCTCCAGGCTCTGAAAAAGAAATGCATCAGATTTGGACGTGAAAGCTCAAATAGGCAAACAGTCCTAGTTTAATCGCTGATCCAAGACATCAGCACAACAATCCATATTAGGACATCACACGTGGAGTTTGGCTTTATCTGGGCTCCCTCGTATGCTCAAATTCAACTCTTAGTCACTGGATACCGTCTGCACAACATGTGACTGGTAAGGTTGCGCAACAGGGTTCAGATTTATATGAAAAAGCTGCAAAGCAACAGCAGCAGGGGAAGAAACTGACAGAAGAATGCTGCCGGATGGAATAATAAAACTGTGGTAACATCATAATAGCAGACTCATCATGCTCCATTTAAATCCACTGAATCACCTCTGCTGAAATACCTGGACAGGAACAGCATGATTATGCAACAGGTGTGACTATAAATAAGACAGTGACCAATATGGATACACAGCAGAATACAGCATAGTTTGGTTTTTTTTGCAGTTACTGCAGTTTCTCACTCAACCACCTGAGGATTACTCCAAAAGAGACAATTGTCATAGACTTTCATATTATTTAGAGTCTGTTACAAAAATCAGTTTTCATCTGTATAGCTGTTTAGAATTACTTGGAGGACTTTTTTGTTTTTCTAATTTATTCGTTAAAAATTTTTAAGGCTTAAAAGTTATACTCTCTTTTGCTAGTTTGTTGTAGTTTATTGTATAAATACCCATCTATAAAGTCTTGGCTCCAGTTCTGGTGGTGTAGTACTTTATTTGGGCATTAAAAAGCAGGTATCTGCACCTTAAGTTCATAAAAGTGTATTAGCTTGGCTCTGGGATATCAATTCTCAGGTAAAACAGCATTTAATTCATTTTTTAAGTAACAAAATTCACTTTAAAATTTCTTGAGTAACAAGACTGAAACATTTTTACAATCTCCATCCTAAAATGCAGAAAAGAAAAAACTAAAATAAAAGTTCCGATACAATTAAGTGGGACCTTTCTCATACAGATTTAAATTGAGCATTTTGTTCTTTAACAAGAGCCAAAAACAGGTTAAGTTAAAAAAAAAAAAAAAAAAAAGTGCTGTGAACAAAAAGCTTTTTTACCCTCAGATCTGTGAGCAGCCTCCACGGAAAAGATAACTTTACAAACCACAACAGGCGAGGTGAAGCTCTGCTGAACTTCACATGCCCTCTGTCAGTGGTGACACGATGTGGTTTATCAGACTTGATCACATCTGTGGCAGAACTGCAACATGCAGGGCCAGAAAGAAAATGTAGCAGTGCAGAAGAAACAAATATTTTGGCACCAAGGTTAAAAGGTAAAGAAGCCAGATGCCTTCACACCGTAAAAGATCTCTTCTGAAGCGGAGACTTACAACCCACTGAGATAAGAGAATAAAGTGCCAAATTAAACACCTGATGAAATACTGAACCAAGTGAGACGACTAAAGAAGTGTTTTCTTGCTATGACAAGGTCGAACAACAGAAAACGTCCTGCATGCCCATATAGAAAGTGTACATTGAACCATTCAACCGTTGTGCATACCGATGCTTTACACAACACAGCAGCTAAATGCCAGGAAAAATGGCAGTCGTGTGTGTTCTGGACGCGTTTACATTATTCCATACAGCGGAAAGTACATATAAGAGGACATTTTATCACCACTTGGATCAGATTTACAGTCTCGGTGAAGGAACTCTGATGGGGGTGGGATCACTGCTGTTTTAGGACACTGTGGGGCTTAAAGTGTTTTTACTGACTCTTGTAGATTTCAATATATTACTGGTTTCCAATATTCAGCTTACACTTTATTTAAGATACTTTAGATGACTCTTGGTGAAAAACACTTGCTACCTTTGCATGTGTATTGAGTGGTTTTCACATTTCCATGAGCCCTGGCTCGATGACACATATCCCTTTGCCTCAGGAAGGGCATCCAGGGTAAAAAAAAAAGAAAAAAAAGAAAATTAAAATCTGCCAAATCAAAGATGTGGAGTTGCTCACCGTCATGACCCTTTGTGATTAAGTGTACTGCCAAAAGTGGCTTTTGTTGTGCTGCAATGAAGGGATACTTCAGAAAAACTAAGTTATGATAATACTCAACAGGTGCTGAATGTGTTCATGACCTTCCCACTGGAGACTACAAGACATAAATGCTTATGCATTAACATAAGATCGCTATGATGTACATTTATCAATTTATGTAAATAAATGTTCTGAAAATATATATCCAAAATCAAAGTAGAAATAAAAAGGGTAAATTGGCATTTTATTTTCTATTATCAGAATTATTTTGTCACAACATCGTTGCTATGGAGAGCAAAAACTGCCAAAAGTAAATAATCATAAATTATTGTAACTTAACTAAAACAAATTCTAGAAAGTTTATAACATAAATTTATAGTATTTCTGATTTAATTTGCACTTCTGTTAAAATGACCATAATGTTAATTCCTTATATCTGTTTATGCTCCAGAGACAAATCCCCTCCTTTTAACAGACAAGATTTTTAAAAACATTTTTTTTTTTTTTTAAACAAAAACAGGACCAAATCATCTCTTTTACTTAAACATAAAGCAAGAGCGTTTTCAGTGGTTCGTATTACAAAATTAAACTTTTCCCTGCAGCCAAAATCTGGAGTCCACAAAACGCACAAACTAGAAAATCCAACATGCAAACACACATTAAGGACAAGATAGCATACAATTAACAGGAAAGGCAGAGCACAGAAGCACCATTATCTTATCTCATCGAGTGTTATGTCCCATCAGTGAGTCTCCCTGCTCGTCTCTGAGGTTTAAACTCATTAACCCCGACTGTCAGTCACTCAAAGTCTCATTACTGATGAGCCAGCAGACAGCAGACTGCTTCCACTCAATCAAGCCAACTGAGAGAGCAAACTTCAACTAGCTCCTTGATGTGTGAATGTGTGTTCTTTTGTCTTTGTGTGTGTGTGTGTAGTGTGCCACTCTTTGATTGTCCAGGGCCATTGTTGCTGAAGGTCCCAGCAGACTATTTCAGTACAGAAAACAATGGGAGTCACAGCGCTTCACCAGGGCATTGCAGCCTTCCGATGTACTCACTGACCCCTCGCTCATATTCACAAACGTGCACGCAAACACACGCGCCCACCTGCACGTGCATGTGCATACCAGAGGTTAGAGGTCAGGTGCATCTACTCAAGTAAAACTTTAAAAAATTTCCAGTATTTTTCTTCTTCCTACCTTCTCTTTCCTTCATTCCTCAAATCGTTCCCACAACGATTTACTGCAGAAAATGTGTTCACTTTGACCTGCAGTAAAAGATAAATCTGGTCTGACAGATTTATTTCATCTTGTGCTTCAGTGACTCAAATCAAACAAAACCAATGCTGGTAATCAAGTAATGCCGTTTCTAGAAGAAAAGTCTTGTCAGATACCTCATATTCAATTATTTTCCACTTACGTTTATTATATATGTATATGTTGTTGTTTTTTTACCTTCCCTTATGTCATTCTTTGAATATATTTAGGCAGTAAAACTACGTGACTAAGTTTGCAATAATGGCTCGGGTTAAAGCACAATGCATTTATGACAGTATTGACACAAATGCATCACATCCATTTCAGACCATAAAGCACTCCTACTGAACTCTATAAATGCTTACAAAGTGTTTTACAATGTGGCGTCTGAGTCCTGAGCGAATTGTTGTTCCAGTAGTAAAAATACATCAAGTGGAATGTCTCGTCTTAAGAGAGAGGGCCATATTGGACAATTTGCCAACCAAATTTACTCAATACTATCTCAAGTTCTTGTGTGGAATTGCCTCACTTGAGTGAGACAGGAAGTGTCCTCTTCTGAAGCCTGATTTCTGGACATTGAAAGTTACTGCGCAAACTTGAAGTGGCTTAGATATTGACCCAGATTGGTAAATGGAGGTAAATGGAGTCTTTCCTGTTTGCTCCATCTCTTTTTAGGGTTAACCCCAGCTCTTAGACTTTGCACCCTACTCATGCAGGACTCCTGATCTGATACATTTATTTAAAAAGAAAGTCTTCGGCCTACAGTACCTGCTCAGACTTGCCTTTGCATTGCTGCATTTTGTATGTTTTGTCTTGTTTTGATACAGTTTGAGATGCTGCATAAAAAAGGAAAAAAGATAGTTGGTAGTTGCTGCTCGATACAGGACGCATATTTGAGAAGACAGTCTGGCTGCAGAGGGTACCGAGTTCATGCAATCAAGCCATGTGGAAAATTCTGTACGATCAGCCAGTCGCTGCCCTCCTCAGACTCTCGACTCATCCCAAAAAGTTGGATCAAACATGAAAAATACATTAAAAGGGCTACTAAAGGACATTATACCGTTTGCGCCACCCTCTCAGCTCCTACTGGCAGGGCCTCATCTTTTAACCTTGGGCTACGCACACTAAAGCAAACAAGCCAAAGGTTAAACATACCACAAACCAACATACCACAAGTTTCTGCCACTTCAGAATGACACACTAAACTCGCAACCACAATATATAGGTACACATACATGTACAGCAAGGTGACCTCCAGCAAGCTGACAATGATGATCCGTCAGTGCTGCAGTCATAAATACTATTTTGAAAGCTGAAGCACACCTAAAAGAAAAACCCAAAACAGCACACTCACTCACCTCAGGCCAAAACATGAATGTGTTTGTTAAAGCTTCTGAAATGAAAACATCCCACAAGTTTCAGCTCCAACTTCTATTCTTGCCATAAAATGATGTAAAACGCGGAGATAACATTCTTTGTTCTGCTCCGATTCATTGGCACATCCAAAAGCTGCTTTTAAAAAGGCCTACGAGAGTTGCAACCAAAGCTGAGAGGGGGGGAGATGCGGGTCACCAGCTATTTTAATCATCAAGAACTCACGCAAACGTGGTATGAGTAGCTCCAAAGGGATTTCTGTTTGTGTTGCGTTTGTGATGGAACAGATGATTTGGTTTCGTCTGTTTCTCCTCTCTAAGAGGGCGACGTGGTGTGAGATCTGGGTATTAAAACAAGTAGAAAACACATATCTGGCATTCTGAAACCTCTGCGAGAGAAGTGAGACTGTCACTCTAAACCACAGCCAGTCACATGCTCAGGTACACGCAAAAGGTACACGAACACGAGAGGCAGAGAGCAACATCAGCCTGACTCACACTGAATGTAGAGCCCTGAATGTGACAATACTAATTGTGGTTGAAAGGCTGAAGATGGAAATAGTACTTTAGCAGCAGATACCACTCAGAGATACTCAGTCCCTGGAAAAGCCAACCTTCATACTGAGGTATTTTCATACCTGCAAGGCCATCATCTTTCCTTTGTTTGCTTGCAGTAGTTGTGACTTAACTGGAAGTTGTGGTCAAGTCGGCGCCACTGAAGCAGACGTCATTTTATGCAACTCGTCAGCCTCGCACACTCACCAGTACTCTGTGTTGTGTTCAGATGCAACACTTGCTGGGAAGCTTTTGGCGCCAATTATCTTTGTCACATTGTCATTCCGAATACCAGTTGAGCCAATTCTTTTAAATCCGTCTCAGCATATTTTCTGTTTCACTCACATTGCAAAATAATGACGTCAAACTCGTTGCACAGCAGGGGAGTGTTTTCACATGCAGGCCGCTTATCCTACTCTGTTTGCACATTGTTCATACACAGATAAGAAAGCAGCTTCTTCAATTTACCCTCCTCCCCTCGACACACAAAACAGCAGAAGAAGTCATTACTTTAACTGATAGCAGCGTAACACTAATCAAAACAGTGGAGGAAATAAAATTAATCACAGTGAAATAAGAATAGTAGAATACAAATCACGTCTATTTTGATTTGTGAAATTAACTCGTGTATTTTTAAAATGACTTTTAATGGTTTTTAAAATGAAAAAAACATCTATAAATCATTTGTCTCTGGCAGTAATTTGTCATCCAACAGATCCACACTTGCTTTTATTGAATAGACTTCAAATGACCAAATTTGCTGCTCTAATTATGTGTAACTCATGTTTATAACTTTCACTTGGCTCTCAAATCGTTTTACAAGCATCAATCAGAATTATGAGCTCACCCGACAGGCAGCTTCGGAATCGAACAATGCAGCACAGCCAGATGTTTTTCAACCTGAAGCGTTGCTACTTGGAAAGCAAACCTGAAATCTGAATGTGGTACAACAGTCCACACCCTCGGTCCTCATTCATTATTTTTCTCCCCCTTACCCGCAAGCTTTTTTCCAATCACTTTTGGTACTCTCGCTGCGATAAACTTGCCATTGGACGCCTGCAGCCTGGAGCGTAAGGAGGAACATGTGCACGCACACTCACATGTTGCCCAGTCGCGAGATTATTTTCAGGCCTAATCGGAACAAAAACAAAGAGGGCAGAGCTGCTGCCGCTGCTGCTCTCGGACATATTGTGTCTGTTCCCCTCTCTGCTGGCAGTAATGAGGCCGTTAATACAGTTTTCCCCTGCAGCCCTCTCTGTCTGCACAGCACAAAGCTTCATCTGTTCAGATCTGCATTCAAACATGAGCAGATAGAGAGCGTGGTGTTCAGGGTGATCTGACACTGCATCATATCTCATGCACTAACGTATGAAAATCTGATGTAGATTCATGTACAGTAATAAGCATAACAATCTCTCTCACACACACACACACACACACACACACACGTTAACATTTAATTGAATCTGTCTAATTCTTATTTTTAGGTGCTTAAAGATTTATTTTTGTATCTTTGGAAGGAGGTTTTAAGGTTTCCTGCGACAGAGATTTGATTTAAAGGATCATTTCAGCAAATGTGAAGCTCCAAGTGAAATTAAGCTTTAAATAAAGTCCTCCTTTTTTTAATTAAAAAAAAATTTAAGGCAAATCTTCCATTTAAGAATGGAAAACTTTCATCTCATTACACATTTATTTCTTAATTTTTACTTACACAGAACATCAATGCCCATTCTTTGGACATAATGTAATGGTGTGTTATTACAACAAGGCCGAGGTTTCCATCACTTAAAAGATGCAAACAGATACAGCTGGAATTAAACGCATCAACAGCAGGCGAAAAGAATTCCACAAAAGCCTTTAATCTGAGTAAGCAGAGTTTAAAAGACACGAGCTCATTGCAGGTTTATGATTCATGACTTATGATTCATGACTTATGTAAAGACACAACAACAAAAATAAAAATTGTCTTCACCTGGCTGTTCGGGGCAGAAATGTGGGTTACATGAGTAACCTGTTTGGTCTGGAAACATGAGTGTTGTTCACTTGTTTTCTGATGTAATATTTCTGAAGTGTAGACTGGAATTATTTGTAATCTTGACTTTGCTTTCAATAGCCAAAGTCACTGCCACAGTAATTAAAGAGGCTTTAATATGTTCATGTACATAAACAGAGGTATACAGAAGCTACTGCTACAGAGTCATACAAACACTCTGCAGTCATATTGGTACCATTTAACCTCCCAAATCTTTACTTAAACTGAAATATACATACATATAAATATATTCCTGCTGTCTGGGAGATGTGTCTTTCTGTTGACACCAGAAACTACAACATGCAGGTGCTGTTAACTGAAGAGACACTAATCTATGAGTTTGTTATTCAAGTTCTGGATTGAATCTTCAGGTTGTTCAACAAGCAGCCGCATAAACACACAAACGCATGGACACAAATGCCCAGAAAACAGGTCCTGACTCCTGCTGTGATTGTTGTGATAACAAGCCAAAAGGTGCTTATAGGAAACAGATCCTGTAACCAGAGCAGGTGTCAGGCTGTGTTAGTGCAAGCAAGAGTGTGCACGTGTGCATGTGAGTTTGTGTGCGCATGTGAGTGTGCTTCATGGACCATTTGCTCTTTTGCCCAGTAACTAAAAATGTTCTAATCAGTTTGTTGTCATTTCCATCACTCTCGCCGAGTACAGATCGACAGATTTCGTTGACTCTGAGGTTTGAACTTTTGTACCATTCCTTCACCTCTTCTTTATAGATCAGTACAGCTGTATGAAGATCGCTATCAATTCCACTAAAACTAGATGAAGTGTGAACTAGATGAAGTCTTGTTGTGCGCAGCTTTGCTGAAAAGTACGCCGTTTACATGTCTGTCTTTGGTCTGAATTTAAAAAAAAAAGTATAAATATAGTTTTGATTTTAAAATTAAATTTTCATTATTTAACAATGAATAATTAATCTTTGTTTAAAAAACAAAAATATATTATGTTGATCAATCAGAAGAGGGAGACTAAAAGTGACCAAGTATTTTTTAGTGTGTTACTAAAACTATAAGTGATGAAGTAGTCTTAACAAGAATACTACTACTACTACTACTACCACCACCACCACCATTATTTCTTAGTCATTTATTTCCCCAGGCAAAAGGGAGAATACACACTAAAGTCTCACACAGGCATATTGGCACTTATTTATTTTTTTAAGTGTACTTTAAAGAATGTTGAAGTCTGTTTGGATATTTTTAGATTGTGCTTATGGAAAACATGCTGCTTTCCACTATAAAGGTGGTCTAGAGTCAGAAAAGGCCTACCCACACCCATAATGCACACACACAAACAACTAAGCACGCGCACACACACACACACACACACACCTTTCCTTGCTTACAGTGGGTCTTCCTGTAGTTGTGGCGCCTCGCCGAACAAACACAGAGCAACAATACAGTACTGGCTAATCTGTGATCCTAAGGAACATCAAGTTCTGGAAACACAGCCAAACAGGCGTTTGTCTGTGTGTGCATGCACACACACACAGACACACACACACGGGCGAACAAACAGCTATCCCAGACAGGGGCCCCGACTTCGCCTCAATCAAGGGAAGAACGATGCAGGAGATTGCTGATGATTCCGATAGTCCATGAAAGAGCAGCGCGCACGCATGCACGCACACACACACACACACACACACGCACGCACACGGACGCACGCACACACACCCGCCCCCGCCCACAGCACGCTGATGGTTGGGATAGACTGGCTGATTGAAAGAAGCACAGAGGGGGTGGAGAAAGGGAAAAGGCGAAAGAGAGGGAGGCCACAGGTGGTGCGAGGGAGGTCAGCTGACCAGACTAGAAACCCCGCTGAGAATACCAAATGAGCTGAATGGCACAAATCTAAACATTTAGATCGAGAAGGCAAACTAAAAGTAAAAAGATTTACATGGTGAGTTCAAAATCATTTATTTCAGCTCATCAGAGAAAGTTAAAAAAAAAGTTTTAAATTTTAAAATTAATGGGTTATTTTGTTGCTGTCTTTTTTATTATCATTGTTACTGTATCCAGATTCTCCAAGACCTAATTTATGTTTTAATTAGTGTTCTATATAATCACAATAACTATGTCAACAATGTCATTTTACACAGTGAATTGTACTATTTTACAGTAAGAAACTGCTGTTGTACATGAGAGTAAGTGCACTGTTAAATTCCAATAAAGTACAGGAAACTTTAAGTGTCATTATATAAATAAATAAATTAAAAAAAAAAAAGATCAGTAGGCCTACTGTTGGGGGGAAAAACAGCACCCTTAGTCATGATGAACAAAGTTTTTCCCCATGTGATCTGAATTATTGCCCCCTGATGAGATAACAGCCGACCTGAAGTGATTAACTGCTACAGGAGTCTTGTTCATGGCTCTGTAGAACCAACACATTTACAACAACAGCAATCAATAACCTAAACACTTAAATCAGTAGAGCACTAAAAAGTTTGGGACGCGGTCCATTTTCTTATTATAACTACAGATGAAAAGGGATGAGCTGACTGCTGACTCAGTTAATGTGGTGGGGCAGATACAGATGGCACCTGAGAGAAGCTTTGGTGGGTAAATCTGTAGTATTTGTGGTTTAAGGGTCTTGCGTGGAAAAACTGAAGAAAATCCAGTTCCTAGCAATGATTAAACTGTTTCATTACTCAAAAAGTTTCTGAAGAAAGATAAAGAGATGATTAAAAAGAGAACGTAAGGAGAAAACAGACTGTCTTTACTTTGCATGTTTTTAAACGCAAACCCAATGAACAGAGGACTGACTACAGCGGGATTACAGCGACAGGATTACAGGAGGAATGTGAGTGTGTTACTGGTTTTCACTTTATTATTGCTTTCACTCAAGTTTCTGACATAGTTGTCAAGTCAAGGTTACTCAACTTCAAAAGCTGCGAAACTCATTTTGGGGCATTTTTAAGTGTTTGCAAAATGTTTTTCTGGCAGAAAAAAAATGCACCAGGTGAAGGTCAAAAACAAGCCCTGATTTACTGTTCCGTCCTGGTTATCGGCTCTTGACCTCCGGTCCCATTTTGCAAATTCACCTTGAACAGTAAAAGTGTCGAGAGAGCTGAAACGGACATTCAAGGAAAAAGCTTTTAACCACAGGAGGGGGAAACAAAAGGGAACAGTAATCTCTTTCAACACAAAAACTTTTCAAATGACAAAAGTGAAATAATGACAACTGTTGTTCTGGAGAGATATACAAGTTTCCTGAATTTTTTATTTATTTATTTATTTTTTTTTAAACAGCATAAACTCCACTGTGAAATTAAAAAAATATATATAATCTTACAGAGCACTACAAAGTGACTTTTGCTAAAGTGCATTGTATTCCAGACTAAGAGGACGGTGTCTGGACTTCTAAATTTGTGAATGCGCTCTAAAGCTCCAGAACAGTGAAGCACGAGGGAGCATGTGGAGGCTTTTTCTGTGTTTGCTTTTAATGAGTGCATGAGGTGTGATCAAAAAAATCCCCATAAAAAGAAATAATCTAATCTGATTTCTATTAGGCCGATCTCCCTATGAGGCCATCTCTTTGTGCACATACGTTCTGTTCTGACATGCAAATCTGCACAATGGATGTGGGTGGTGACTGAAGACCGTTTTTCCACTGCACCTGCTCACATACAATGATACACCAAATCTTAGACACCTGTGGACATGGCAGTAGAACTCTATATTGATGTCCTGATCCTGGAAGATGATTGGTGCATAAACTGGTTAATGTGGAAATGTGGGATAAGAGTCTTAACTGGAGATATAGCTCTGATCAGCACTGATGACCCCCCAACATGAAACTCGGGTCACTTTACAGGGTGAGGTTTTCCTCTAAGAGCAAGTTTGAGGTGAAATTGTAGATGCATACGTACAAGTCTTCAACATGAACACTTGAATAAATATAAATGTAAAAGTTTATGCAGCTGCACTGTGTTTAAAGAGCATGAATCCAGTCTTTATGCAGTGCGGTTAAAATGACTCTTCTGTTGAAGTTAAGGGAACTTTATCATTGGTTACAATAACAGAAACAAGGCTGCGGATATGGAATGATTGCGGTCAAGCAGATGGTTCGGTGTGAAATAGAACAACAGCGGTCCCTTTTTAAAATTCCCTGTTTTGCTGACATTTCCTTCCACCCTGACTTCTCGCTACATGGACTTTTTACTTGTGTTTTTTGTGGGAAATGCAAATATGTTTACAATAAAACTCCACAGGGCATCTTTAAAGTTAAGGAAAATGTGGCTGCAGTTATTTACGATGAGTTTCAGAAATTGGTAAATAAAGCAAAAATCCCTTCTGCACACAACTTTCTATGTCCAGCTTCTGACTTTGAAGAGCAAACATTTCACAGTCACTCTTGAGGTGAAACGGGAAATCTACAGGGAGATGGAGCTCAGCCAGGTGACATACAGGGGATCGTGGATCTCAGCCAATTTGGTAGCAGAGGAAAAGGAAGAAGGGGAGCTGGCGGACGGGAAAAAGGAAATGGCTAGGAGACACAGTTCTGAAAAAGAGGAGAATGTGGCGAAGCAGAAGAGGCAAAGAACAGAAGTGTGGTGGGGAGGCCGTGGCAACAACAACAAAGTGAGCGGGGTAAACAGCGCTGTCAGGTGTCCAGAATAAATGTGAGACAATGTGATACGAGCGAAAAGCAAAAAAGAAAGAGGTTAAAGACATGAGGAGGTAGCGTAGGCGGGTGAGAATGATTGAGATAAAAATAACAATGGAAAGATATAGAGAGGTTTCCCAGACCGACTTCTCGCCTCCCCTGCTGTTTCCCCCTCACTGCGCAAGGGTCTGATGGCCAAATGGGACGCTGGACTGTACGTACGGCTGACCAGGGCCCTCAGCAGTTAGCAGGGTCTCAGGTTTACCAGTTTGTTTATTGCACACACTCACTTTTGAGCTCTTCTTGCCATTGAAAACAGAAACATTCTTTCTTTATTTAATGCTTGATATTTACAGCTCGTTGGTGCACTCACTCACAGACTGCATCTCTAGCTGAAGAAACTTACAGTTTAATTACAGAAAGAAGTGCAATCTAATTTGTTTAAACACTCAGAGTGTTTGTGAAAAATTCCCCAACACTAAAAACCTGCAGATAAGATAGTTGATGGTTTTATGTCTAATTATGGTTGATGAGTTTTCTCATTTAACTAATGGTTATGATAGCCAAAAACAACAACCGTTCCAACAGTCTGAGTACTTATAAAGAAAAGAAACTCGTTTTTAATCATTTAAAAAAATAAATAAAAAAAAAAACAGCCAGTTCCCTTTTACCAAGGCTGTGTCATGCTGATTGTTCCAACGAGGGAACAACACCGTTTTTTTTTTTAAAGCTGTCCAGTGAATTCACAGCAGGTGAGTGCTCATCATTGTCCTCCTTTACTCAGGCAGCTCCCTCTGCTAAACCAAACCAGCGCGCTTCCAGTAGTGAGAACACGTCTGACACAAACCATCCCCTGCGGCGTGATACATGTGAGAAAGAGAAACCTTCAGATAATTCAGAACTGATTCTCCCAGCATTTTCCATGGCTCATGTGTAAAAACAGCTTGTGTCAATAAGATCATGTTCAGTAAAAAGCAACAAAGTAAAACAAGCACTCTGTTCACAGGCATTCCCACTCAATTCACAGCACTGTATAGAAAAAATGAAATAAATTCACACCTGTTGCTGGAAAGTAACAATCACTAACATGCACTTTTATTAACTTCTAAATTCTGTCCTTCCTGCTCTGTAAGTGCTCTCAGCGCTGATGTGTTAAATAGCTGTTGGCCAGCCGCCTCTTTCTGAATCCACACATGCTTCTAAAGCTTCAAGTCCACCGCTGTCCGTAAGCAGCAGCAGCAGGAGAAGCAGCGGGCTCGCTTAAAACCGTTCACCCAGAAAGAATCACTCACGGTAAACCACACGAGTCACACAGCTGGCAAATGTAGCGTAGCTGTGTCTGTATCACTTTGCTACTTAATAACCCCAAGCCTCTCTCTCTCCCCACTCAATCTTTCACTCGCTCTACCTCGCTTTAGTCTCTCTTTTTGTTTGGCCTCTATTGTTTCGGTCCTCATCTTCCTCTCAAATTGTTTACCCAGAGTAAAACACTGAATAAGAGCTTGACAAACACAAACAGTGGACTCTCAAAATAAATGGACACATTCCTAACCACAGAGACTCAAAAACTGACAAACAGACTGAAGTGTCTTCTAATGTTGCTGCTGGTACCAAGCTTTTGTTTGTTTATTCAGATTTTAACTGAAAATAACTCACAATGGCAAAGCCGGCGAGCAGCTCATAGTGTGTTGTAGTAGCACCCCCCCTCCCCTCCACCCCCTTCTTAAGGGAAGCAATAAATTCTGCCCATACTTGATATTGAAGACAAAGTTCAGTCGAGGTCTGGGAATCATTGCGAGTTGTTAAGAGGCGCTTCTTGTAAGTCATCAAACCAAAAGTGTAACATTAGTATTATTTAAGGTCACGTTTCCAGCTTTGTCACACTCCGGGAAAACCGTTTTGGGAAATCCCAACACAACTTAAAAAGAACCAAAAAAAAAGAAAAAACCCCAAAAAAACAAAACAAAACCGATTAACTGTTCAGCAACTGTTAGCAATCTTTTATGCAATGCGTTCTTGTTTGGCCTCACATTTTGGTTACGTTGCTCATAACGCACATCCAAGGTGTCAGCTGGACAAAAGAAAAGTCGACAGCCTCTGGAGCTCAAAGTAAAGGCAAAAACTGCAGTTTGCCTAGCTGCCACTTGAGGCCCTTAAACCTAGTGCTGAAACTATAAATCCAAATGTCTTCATAAACTTTGCATTTACACGAGTTCCAAACTTTTTCTTAGGAAAGGTAAAGCTTTCCTTCTTTAGACTGGGCAGTAAGGAAGATAGATTTTAGACATATTGTTCCCAATATGAATTAGTTTAAAGAACTGTGAGGATTTAGAGTTTCAAACCTCACTAAAGCACTCTACTCTAGTTAATGTATTTAATCACTTCCCATCTCTGAATACAACAAACAAGCTCCAATTTTAAGCATTTGGGCTTCACCCTCTCCGTCTTTCCTTTCACTCCTCTGTCTTGCAGCGGGCAGGTTGCACGCCTTCTGTAAGTGGTGTGATGTTTGGGTCGGGAGGCCGGGTTTGCCCGAGGTTAGCACACAAAAGAGGCAAGAAGGCTCTGTGCCAACCAAGCCTCGGCCCACTGTGGAGCACTGCGAGGATGGGAGGCACTGAGTTGACGGGCTTCTGTAATCTGACGCAACGCCACAGCTGCTCCTTCTGCACTTTACTCATTGGTCTTTAAATGCCTCATTGATTTACGCTCATCTATAATCACCTTTGCATCCACTTGATTATTTCTGTCCTCCCTTTTGTGTGCTCTCTGTCTTATCTTTGGCAACTTGCTCACCTCCCTCCCCCCTTCCTTCCCGTGGATGAGCATAAGAAAGCAGGACACAAAGATGTAACAACAGCAAGAATATGTTGCCAAACTGGTGTGTTTAGGAGATCATTAAAACCACAAATCAGGCTTTTAAACTACTCGCTCCACAGCACCAACACCACTCAGGATAAGGTTCAACATGACCAATATGATGGAAATCCCTGTGAGCAGTTCTAGCTTAAAAGCACTGCAGCACTGACAGCTCAAACAAGCTGCCAGAATTATTCAGCAAGCATTAACACTGCCTGATGTCAGATCACCAGCCACTGCATCAAAACTGCATTTTACACTTTTCATTATATATTACTCTAATAATTAAGTTGCAGGTTATACTTTGAGCAAATCATAAAACTGTTGCTTGTTAATTTCGTCCAAACCAGAAGTTTTTCAGCCTCCTGACAGGAAAAAACAAACACGACCTGTGGCCGCTGTGACTATCTGCTTCTTTGATTTACGATAAGTTGTTTAAATGACACTTGTTTTTACAAAGTCATTTGAGCCGGCCCATATATTTTATAAATGGATGGTTCATTAAATGTCAATGTTTTCCATATGTACCTCTTAAAACAAACAGAGGGAAAATTTGGAGGCATTTCTTTTTAAAGTTATTACAGTTCAACTGGTCTGAGGTTTAAACTGGGCTACATGCGGTGCATAAAATAAAGTGATTCTAGCTCAGCATATATTCCCAAAAAAAGAAACTTTTCAGACATTTTCCTGTTGAGTCTTTGGAGTGAGTGAAAGGTTACAGACAGACAGCTTAGTATGTACCATCTCCTATAAAACAGTCATTAAGAGAAACTAAACTCAAAGTCATTAAAGGTCTTAAATTCATTCAGCTATGTTTTGGTGTGGAGATTAGAAGAAAAAGAACCCCACAGCTGTCATATAAACACCTCAAAGACACCATAAAATGTGGTTCTTGTTAAGATGACTTAACATGCACATGACTACTAGTTGTTTTTCTCCTAGAATTAAAACCAAATCATCTCCTCAATAAATGCAAAAGTTTTATACCTAGAAACTGCTATGATAAGGTTCTTAATATATTTTTTTAACATCCACAATTTAAATTAGCCCATTTTGTTATTGCTAGAATATACAGCTACACCCCCACCAACTATGATAACGGTAAAATGTCCTCCAAAGAGACAGAAAATACACCCGAATGGCTCAATCTCTCAGCAGTCATGTAATGTATATCTGCCTGGCAGCTGCCCTGGACTCTGACCTTTGAGCATTGTTTCCAATGGGATCACATGCTGAAAGAAGTGAGAGGAGTTCCTCACAAGCCCACAACTTATTTCTGGTATCAGTAGACCAACATGTTTAAAAAAAAAAAAAAAAAAAAAAAAAAAAAAAGAAGCTATTCAATGTATTCAGTAGCATGACAAACACTGCTGGTGTGTTACGGAGTCAGGTTGTGGTAACGGCTTTCTGAAGTTGTTACAAACCAAAGTAAACATACAAGTGTACACTATGTCAACCACTGTTATACATAACAAGAAAAATACTAGTAATGTAACATTACTTGTGAATCCAGTTGAGCAATGTAAACACTCGGGTCTAAGAAATGAATAAAAGAAAGCTACAAAGCAATACAGTGAAGATTTTTTTGGCTTAAATGATGGAGAACATTTTGAACTTATTGCAGATTATAGTAGTCACACTAACATAACAGGAAAAGTTCACGATGTGAACGTGACGCAGACATAAGAATATAACAGATCAGGTGACTTGGACTTGTAGCGTTGTAATAATCATCATCGCAACTCAACAAGTAACAAAATCCAAATTATTGTCGCAAGAAAATTATGTTTATATTATTGATAACACAAAATATGAGATGTATTTCAAAAATAAGAGAGAGATTTACTTTCCCACTGATGTACGGCCGACACCCTTGCAGTCATTGTTATTTTGGGAATTTCAGCTTGCCTGGAGGACATTTTGGGGTTTTGGGAGCACTGCTGGCTGCTTATACAAACCCAGGAAGTGTTTCTTTGCTCCGAATCAGAAAGGTGTGGTAACTCTACCAGCAACTAATATCATCAAGACTCAGAAAAGATTGCAGTGACAGTTCAAATCAGCGTTGACTCAGTGGATGACAAGACACAAAGCTGGCCTTACGCACACAGACTTTATCAGATGTTTTTCACCCAGTTCAAGGCTCTTGTAACATGTTCGGGCTCCTCTTTTCGGGCTCTTGTGAAAAGGTACTCCTGAGAGGCCATCCTGAATTTATTTGTGCCTTTAGTTTGAACTTTTTCTTTTTTTTTCTTATGAACCGATTTATCCGATTACGTTTTTTCTGTTTTTCTAAGAACTTGTGCGACTGCTTTAACGTGCCGAAACTCGTAATGGTAATGTAGAAAAACCTAAAAAGTACCCCGTTTCCTCCAATTTTGCTTTACTGCATTCTCAGTTTTGCTTCAAGGGGGAATGCATTTTCTCTCTGACAAAACATCTTCCGAGCAAAAAAAAAAAAAAAAAAAAAAAAAAGGCAAAGCCCGCATAAGGTGGAAGCTTGATCCAAAAGATCCAAGATAGTACATGCAGGAGACAAGAGGGTTCAACTACAGTGTGAAATCACTACTTTCCCCCCTCATCAAGTCTGTTTGTTGATTTGTGCATTTCTTTTTTAATTTTCAGTTACTGATGAAGTCCCAACCCATCAAATTTTTGAATATTTGCCTTTAAAGTTCCAACTGCAGAAACATAAATGATTAATCAGTTATTAAAAAACACTTATTATTTTCTCCATTTGCAGATATCTGACAGTTCATTTTTCCTTCTTCCATGAACATGTTGGGCTTTTACAAAACAATAAGCAAAAAAACAATCAAATACGTTCCAGCTGTAGCTTTAAAATAGACACGCACACCAACATATAAAGAAAAATCAGTGACTCTGTGATGAAAATCTTCTGAAATCTTTTTGTGTATCAGGATACAGAAAATATGTACCTGCCGGACAAGAAGTCAGTTCATCACATCCACATTAGTATTATTAATAAAACTAGTGAGAGACGCCGCATCTCAAATAAACACTGGCAGCTGTCATGAATCAAAACTTATCAAACCAATTATGACTTCCAGGCAGCAGCAGTGACAACATACTACTGTGTGACACAAAGACAAACACACACAGAGCACACCAGCGAGAGGACAAACACCAGTGAACTCTCACACACTTACACACACACACGCTTTTCATGTGCAGCCTGACAGAGACACACTTGCAGAGATCCCTTTCCCTAAAATGGCCGATAGGTCTTCAGTGGGAGCACCGAGGCGTTGACCAGTCAGAGGAAATGCCCTATACTCATCTCACGTTCCATCTCCCCAAGTCATTTTCTCCCTCTTTCTCTGAATGTTTTCACCCCTGGCACAGTTATCCTGCCTTAGTCCCCTGCTTTGTTCACCTTTACGCTTGATCTGACAGACAAGAGTCAGAGAAAAGAGTCCGAGGTGCACAGGACATACAAGCAGGTGTCAAGCGAAAACAGCTGCACTGGTTGAAATCAGTTTTCTTCTCCAGGTAGTGTGAAAGATTAATTTGCAGAAAATCTCTGGGAATCTCTTAATTAAATATTAAGTTGAGCATCGTTTCACGCTCTCACCAGGAAACCTAATTTAGAATTTCCCACAGGTAAGATGTTAAAGCTAATGGCCTGTTGTGACCACACAAACCAAGACAGGCTGAGACGAGTAAAGCATTATTAGTAAGCCTGAGGCTTCATGGCTACTGATGAACAATTAACAACCAGAAAAAAGGGAATAAAGCCAGGGAAACTGAAGAAACCTGAAATATTACAATACATAATTAGAGCCAAATTATAAACAACTTCACTGGTCAGATCAATGCTGTGATACACTGACCTAGATAAAACATGCACAATTATCTCCTGTTTGACTAGTTACAGGACAAGATTATCATGCTGTGTGATATGACTAAGTTAAGAAAAAAAAAAGATGTCACAGCTCTATGAATGCTGCCAGTCATGCCGCCAAATATCAGTTTTTGAGATTTTGGCTAAACATCAGGTGGTTAGAGCAAGAGCAAGGTACTGCAATATATCTGCAGGTCTAGAACTTTCCTGATCAGGCAGTCTGATATCTGCTGTAATGACTGATTATCCTTTAGTGATGCCCAGCTTCTGTTAAAAGGAGGTTAAAGGTTAAGAGCTTGGATTCTCTCCAGAAAGTGCTGCCTTACTTAAAAAAAAAAAGAAAAAAGAAAAAAGAAAAAAGTGTGGTGTCTTTTTTTTTCTTCTTGTTACCACTTGTTCAAAAGTCCATGTAGATCTTGTTAATATTTATACATTCATAATGACATGCACCTTTCTATAGTAAGCTGCTACTTCGCATGCAAGTTGAGCCTTCTCTCTGTCTGCTCTGCATCCTGTGTGCAGGATCAAAGTGTTTTATGTGGGTTTAATTATGCAAGAAAATTTTTCTTCATATGAAACTTCATAACTTCCATTTAAAAAGATTACAAGTGTTGTGCATTTCAACAGCGAACCTCTATAGAGGTATTTACACACATCCTTTTTTAAAAGTTAATGGTTTGTTTACAGGACCACTTAATGTGGAAATTAGTCAGTAGTGGGGTTTAACCTTAGAATGAGCGAGAAGCAGATCAGAAATTGTATTAAATTTCAAATTTGAATATATTTAGAAAGTATTTTAAAGTCCTTTAAAGTTCATTCGGGGTTTTAAAATATGCACAATTCAATGTGACTGCGGCTTCTCGCAGTGAAACCCAAATCAGCTCATTTCCAAAACAAACGCTCGGTTCAGTTACAGGCTAAACCGGCCACTTGCCTTCCAGCCCCGGTGCATCAGAATTAATGCAATGCTAAGATTAAAGCTGTGTGAAACCACCGCCTGTCGCTGCCTTCCAAACAAGCAGAGAGCGCAAAGCTAGGCCAAGTCACATGCAGCACTGCAGCAACAGGTCCCTCTCTGTGCCACAGCAGCCAACTGTCAGGCAATTTCTGCACTAAATAAACAGCCTCTGTTATTAAATCCGCGAATTAATAAAGTCACATCCAAGCGGAAGGCAATTAAAACCGCAGAGAGGCTGAAGGAGAGGAGTGAATCCAGTATCTCTTACCTCTTTTTCTCCTTTTCGGCTGTCATATTTTCGCAATGCTGTTTCCACGACAGTCTTGAGTAAAGTCCAACTTTAGAGTTAAAACAAAATGATATTTAAAAAAAATAGGGAGACGAGAAAAAGCAGGTTTAAGACCGAAGTGCGCAGGTCACAAGGAGCCCGCTGACAGATGAAGTCATTAAACCTGTGAAGCGTTCAGTTAGTCCAGGCTGGCGGTGATTGAGCTGGGGGATTGGGGCCGTACAGTCTCAGAACACTGCCGAGGATTGTACAACCTCTCACCCGCTGAGAAAAGACTCCACACAGGCTGAACGCTGAGCTGCTGCTGCTGACAGAAGCCGCCCGCAGGTCCGCTTGTCAAAACTTTTCTTCGCTTGCTGATATGCAAACTCCCAGAGCTGCTCTGCCTCTGACCTGAGGCTCAGCTGAAGCTCAGTCCCGAACAGCTGATTGGCTGGAAACGCCACCGGGAGACCACCCCGCCCCTTTATTCAGCCCCGCCCCTCCCACTGTGGCCGCTGAGCTCCTTACCTGTTTTGTGCAGGTTGATCTTGTTCCTACAGGTGAGGACGTTATAAAGCTCCAGTGCGGACAATCTGTAGATAAAGTCGCTTTTTGGCCTAAAAACTAGCCTACAGTAACCAGACTAGAAGTATAATGTAGTCACCTCTCACTTTAATGTAAGCTTATGAAGCTTTACATGAAACCATGATTACGACTGTTCTGAGAATTTATCTTTATGCCATAAACACACAGGATCAGATTGTCTCAAAAGTGAGTTTTAACTCTTTAACAGTGTATCCTAGTTCTGCTCCTTTAAAGGCACAGTTTAACTACTTGTGTGACCTTTCTAGGAGAAACTAAACTTTTACTGGAGGAAATGCTGTGTCAACTTAGACTAAGAAGTTTAAAAAACAGTCTTAAGTTTTCCAGAGTTTGCCCATCATTTATAGTTCATGTATTAAACTTAGGAAATCCTAATCAGGTAAGGCTCAACCTCCAAGTTCAGTAAAATTATGTCTTACTCTAAAGTGAATTGACATTTTGAGACCCTTGGTCAGTAAATTCAGATTTTGAGTCAGGTAACTCAATTTTTTTTGACCATTTCTGCTTTTCTAGTGGTGAAAAGCCTCCACAGAGTGGGATGATTTTCTTTATTTAACAACTGGATGCATCTGGATACTGGAATCAGGGCGACGGCCGCGGTGATTATTCCACCGTCTCCACGCTCGCTCAAAAAACACGACGACACTCAAAATGCTATTGTTGAAACTTTAAAATGTGGAATTCAAAACCAGTGAGTGATGTCATGGTCATAGTCTGCATGTCATAGGTGTGTCATGACTATGATACATCTACAATCTGTTGTTTGAAACACACTAATGTCACCATTGCACAATACAACCAAAATCTATAGTGCTGTAGTTTGTAGTACTGTAAGTACTGTTACACAACCTGTTAAATTACTTTTGAGTTACTTTGGCGGTTAGTTTTAATACAGACGCCAACGACAATTTCCAGTTTCCAAATTTATATACGTTTATTTACACACACACACACACATATATATATATACACATTCCATGGTTCCAACTTCCAACCATGGAATTCTTGACATTTTCAGTGTCTTGTGTCAGATTAAAATGCCGCGGCGTGCAACGGCAGCCTAACCTCATTGAATGACCTGTGGTCTTAGTTAACTTGAAAAGTATAAAATGTACTAAATGTTTTTACTAGAGTTTTAAGTTGGATTAAGTAGGACAGGAGTCAGTCCCGAGGCCCGTGCACGAGAAGCAGCCTCGCGTGTCGTCTTCTCTTTGCCTTTCTTATCACTGATCTGCTGTCAGTCTTCACAGCAGTGTTTCCATCGGCGACGCTCCAGAACGTTCAGAAAATGTCAAAAACATGGAAAGTATATTCATCCAAACTCATTTCTTCCACTCATTCTTTAATAGAATAATGAAAACAGCCTGCTGCCCTGCTTTTAGCCTCAGTTAAAATGGAAATCTTGTTCTGGGTTTTACGTAAAACTTAGATTTTCTATATTGAATCTCTTATCATGAAAATTTTTACCATTAAAGTCCATACAAGTTCACCATTTGCACTTTTCTGGCGGTTGTCGTTTGGGAGTCATTTACTGGCATTGTCCGCTGAACTAGAAAACAGATTTCTATCTATGCTGCAGGTTGTCAGGTGTAGATGTAACACAACTGTATCAATTTGTGTTTATGTGTAAGCACCTGCAGAACAGACCAAGAGCTGGCTTTAAATATTCACTTTTTCTAATTATGATATGTAAGGTGTACAACTAAAAACCAAAGTAGACAGCAATAAACAGCCTGCGTCACAGCTATTGTTGCTATTCTCAGCGAAACATCAAAGTTGAGCTGTCGTTTTAAGAGCAGGTTGCACCGCATTGTTCAGAAACACATGCTTTGTGTGTTTACCATTGTCCTCCTGAGTCAACATCTCAAATACTTCAGATGGAAAAGATACACATACAGTAGCTTCTGCTTTTTGCTCACTGTGATGTAATATGGGGAGCAAATTATAAAACATATTTTCATCTGTTTTTTTGACACATCTGAAATCAGTGCAAAGTGAGCATTAAAAATCATAGGAGCTGAAATGATACACCAAACAAACAGCCGTCTCTCTCTGACATCATGATATTTAATTCATTTCAAAAAAATTAAAATACACCTTCACATCCTTTTAAAATACAGTACATTTGGCACGTAGCGCAAAAGGGCGAAAAGAAAAAATCAACATAAACACACATGAAGGGCATGGAAATAATTCATCAATGAACAAAATGTACAGACAGAGCTTCACAAATACAGGGACTGCGTACAAACCGCATAAACATACAGTAACACTCTGTGGGAAGATGAACGTTTGACACTGTATGCATCATAATACTGTATCCACTGTTTGAAATCAACATCGTGCCTCCTTGTTTTATATTTATCTCCAACCGCCTCCATCGCTGATGTGACAACGAGTGAAGATGAGCTTCCTACATGAAGGATGTTTTTGTTGGAAATGGCATTTGGCATTTAACATGGAGGACTAGGCATCCCTTTCTAGTTGTAGTGGGACAGATAGTTTGACTTTTTTTTTCAAATGAAAGACTAAAGCAACAGGAGACACGAGAGAAGAAGAAAAGTTGGACAACATTAATCGATAGATCCGCTGTATTTACAGTAACGCATCTTCAGCTCTTCAAACTGCTGCTACAGCATGGGTTTTACTGCTACATGAATGGTGCTGCTTGTTGTGCTATTCTTGGACTTTAATGAAAGCTCATTTAAATGTCATCTGCATGTGAATAAAATTTGATCACAACTCCCACAAATTACCACATATGTAACTTTTTAGCACGATTTGAAACCAGTTTTGCAGTAAAGGTCTTATGTTGTCATCTTTTGGCTGATATTAGCCAATCACAGCTGTATGTTGTCAGATTTCTTTCTTTTACACAATAAAAAGAAAAAGCATAAAAGATGCTTGATGACATTTATAAATGCTGTCATCACACAGTTTGTTCAGCTTTAACTGACTGGCGCTGGTACCGGTCCAAAAAATGCAGTATCACCCTTGAAATGTTTGAGCACTTTGTAAGCAGAGGCTTTATGGGGATGGATGGGGAATCATTTTGGAAATTGAACATTTATTCTATGCCGTTAACATCCCTGACACCCTGCCTTCTTCCTCTACTCTGTGCTACCTTAAAGGGACCAAAAGTAGCTTCTGAGATACTTCTGAAATGTGCTGCTACATGTCTGGTGGAAGTATTGTGCTCAGTGGACACAAGCAGCTCTGGTGTATTACCGGGAACAGTCTTGCTCCAATCATAATGCTTTTTTACACACAGCACTCAAAATCTTCAGATCTGAGAATGGCGTGTCTGAAAAACACTCATCGTCTATCCCTGTAATTTCAGGGTGATATCTTGAGGTTAGGCAGCTAAAACGTGGAGATGAATCGGATTTTAATTGTAACTGCATTTTCTTTCTGTTTGTTTCAACAAATACAAAAGCATGATAATCAGCTGTTATTGATTTTAAGTTGTTATTTTGTGAGTTGTAAATTAAATGCAACCCATCAGTGCCAGTGCAGTAGTTTTGTCCTTGTCTAATTCAAAATCAAAGTCTTTGGCCAGCATCATCCATCCAATTCAGAGTCAAGGCGAGCTGGAGCCTATCCCAGCTGCCATAGGATGAAATTGGCATTTTGGACAGGGCTAACACGTAGACATCCACACCTACGGCTAATTTAGAATCACCAGTTCACCTAACATCTACTATCTGCATGTCTTTGGACGGTTGGAAGAAGTACCTGGAGCGAACCCATGCAGATGCAGGAAGAACATGCAAACTCCACCCAGAAAAGCCTTAGCCAGATGGTGGATTTGAACCTGGGAGCTTCTTGCTCTGAGGCTGTGTGCCCCATGATCTGTCAAGAAGATCTAACATGTTCCAGATATTTTAACAGATTACCTGCAACTGCTTCTGCCCCCAGATAACCAAGGATTTCTCAGCACAGAACCGGGGTGTTGTCTCCCTTGTGGCTACCGTGTTGGTCTATGTCCTCTCCTACTGGAGCTGTTGTTGCCTCTTCGTGATGGGGTGTCACACATATGGGTGGAGGCTGCCCCTGTCAGACAGGCTTTAAGGTAACAGCCCAGCATCCCTCACACCGTTCAATTAATTTTGTCATTTATTTGTTTTGTAAGAATCATTCTAAGTAAGAATTAAAACTACAAATGACCAAACTAAATGGTCACCATGACGAGTTAAGAAAGGTGTTGATGTCCACAACCTGCATGGGACAGGTTAAGAATACCAACTCCTGTGACCTCCAAGCACTCCAGTGTTGCACATTTCCTTAAAATTGAATTTGAAGTTTGCACATTTCCTCACATAGCAGCTCAACATGAAACGTGCACTTGTGATTGAGCATCAAGGAGAGTTTAGATTTGCTCCAACTAGTGGTGCATGAGCCCATCGCGGTACAGAGACTACTTCCTGTTTAGCTATTTGGGAACTGTGACCATTATTTACACAGTTCTTTCTGAAAAAGTACAAGGAAATTAAAGAGCACATACGCTTTAGGTATTAGTCTATTAAATAGGCTCCCAGTAAACTTACGGTCATGTTTGTGTTTATTAGTGCCCTTATCATCATAATTTCTGTTAAATATGCCCTCAGGGGCACTTATTGATATGTTTACATAAATGATTATTTTTTATAGGCTCTGAAGGCAGATTTCAAAGCTTCAATCTACTTTAAAGTGTAGCCATTGTTTTTCTTATAATAGCACGCTACTTTCTGCGCTGGCTGCTCTTGACAATATTAATTTTTGGCAAATATCTTTCATCAGTGTGTGGCAATTACATATGAATGTGAGAGAAATGGTGCTGAAATGCTTATTTGATGGTTTCTGAGAGAACGTGGTGAATACTTGTCACTTCTCTCTGTGAGCTGAACCTACTGTACTTCTCTTCAAATGCAGGAACAACGGAAGAAAAAAGAGCAAAAAAGATAGAAAACCCCCCAAAACTCCTATTTCAGAGTATTGCACATGGAGTTTTCTTTAACGTTTCTGGATTCTTTTCAGCTCGCTATAAAGGTATCAACCTGCAACATGGAGCAAAATCGGTCCAATTTCTTCCTTATTTGAAGCTTATTTTACTTCCATGTTTAGGCCGTACAAGAGAGGGGAGGAAGAGGAGGGTCTGATCACGTGAGTCTCACTGAAATCTACAACATGAAATTTAAAGATTTCTAAAAACACAAAAAGAACAAGACAATCCAGTAAAAACTACTCAAAAAAACCCCAAAAGAAATGTATTAAATTAAAAAAAAAAAGTACAACTTGATGGGAAAACGGGCTCTCCTTGTATGCACACACACACACACACACACACACACACACACACACACACACACACACACACACACACACACACGCACACACGCACACACACACTGCAGAGCAAATACATTCAGTTAAACACATTCTCCTCTGTGTACGATCCTCGACTTTTCTGTGGAATCACGGGGGTTTGGTTTGTCACGTTAGAGACAGTAGGTCCAGTACATTCACTGGTAACACAGTTACTGTATACACACGCGCGCACACAAGGCATTTCAAGGATAAACTGGTCACAAAGGTGTTTAAGGAGCTGATCCAGGAAGATTTCGCTCCACAAGGTGCATCGAGAGTCAGTAACAAGCACTTCAGCTAAAATGAATCGTGTTTTTAAAGGGCACCCCGGACGTTTCCGATTCAGCTTGTTCCAGCTTGTTATTTGGCTTTACTAGACTAGTGTCTCCGTGTCAAGTATCGTGTTATATGCAAAACAGCTTGTTAACACTGTAAGCAAACCTCATCCCCATAATGGACACTCCCAGTAGTAAGCTACAGTAGTACCATTTGTTTTTGTTTGTATTTTTTAACGAGGAACTGGAATGTCGATGTTGAGAAGCTAAAAGAAAGTTAGTAACGGAGCACAGCAGAACTACTGACATAATGCTAAACTCAAATTTAAAATGCCAAAGTGTCACTCCAGTGATGCCTCTTCTTGAGTTATTATTTAAGGTAATGACGCACTGACGAATACTGAGACTAAACTTTTAACGTCAGAAAAATCTCTGATTTCTCACACCTCCTTTCCACACTTCTTTCCATAACGAATAAAACAGTTTTCAAGATATTTCTTGTTTAAATACAATCATTGGTTCAATGATTTTTTTTTTCATTTACATACACGTAGGAAGGAAAAACACTGTTTAAACACTGAGACACAGGACGCAGCACATCATGTAAAGAAACGACTCTCTCTAGAAGAGGTGTGCAACAACACATGCATGCACACTTGTACACACATGATCTTATTTCTCTCTCACTCTCACACACAGAGAACATGACCTTGCCTTTGTATCTACTTCAGTTTGGTTTTGTCCGCCGCGCTGCCTGCTTTTACAACACATCCGAACCAGCCGAAGGAGCATCGGGTCATTTCTTACAGTAACTGACCTGCACTTGCATGCTGCTTGAGGTCCATGGGATATGCACAAATGGACAAACGACAAGAGCACAGAAACCATAATGAGTAATACAAATGGTCTAGTATATTTCCTGGAGTGGTCAGAACCTGGAACAGCTCAGGAGGCCGTGTTTCTTTAAATACGGTGTCTTTGAAAGTTTTTCAGGTGTGGTGTGGTGTTTGTGGTTAATGTTACACATCGGCATGTACGTGTCTAGGCTTTGGTCTCATCGCCAAAATAGGAGAATCCTTTGAACTCGTCTTGGTTGATCTGCTTGATGATGCTCTCTTCAACAGGCGTCAGAACGGGTTCCTCACGGGTGAAGTCCTGGTCAAAGTTATTGACGTCCCTTTTGGTTTTCTGGAAGGAAAGGAAGAAGAGATAAGGTCTTCTTTTGGTGGATTTAGCCTTTGGACATGAAGTAACTGGGTGTGCAGCAGTGTCAGCAGTCTTCAACAAGTAAGATCAGTGTTTGGTCATTCAAAAAAATTGCATTTTTGCAACAAAGGCTTAACTTTAACTTCTTCTCTCTACCTTTGAACAGAATAGTAATAATCTTCATATTTTTGCATCATCCTCTGCAAACAGTCTACAGATGCTTTCCCCCACAGTTGCTTAGTTACTTAGCGTGTGTGTACTCACGATGCGAGGTTTGAACGGTGGTCTGATCTTCCTCTGCTCCAGCAGCGTCCAGTCAATCTCTCTAAAGAACGGGTGGAGTTTAATGGCCTCCTCCAGACCCTGAGCCATCACGCAGCCCAGACGCTTGTTAGGGCTCTTAGTCATAAACTGACAAGTGCCAGAGAGAAAGAGGAGAAACAAAGACGAAAAGAAAAAGAGTTTTAAAGGATATGATTTAAAGAGGGAGATTCACTGCTGAACAAGAATGTCTTTGTGAAGGAAAGAAAAAACTAAGACAGGGTTTTAAGTCTGTTTCACTATTCATTTCTATTTCATTTCCTGATTCTAGTCTTGTAAGAAGCAATTAACAGGTATCATTTTCAGAGATCTCAGACTGAGTCAGAGGAAGATTCGCACAATAAGGCCAAAAACACCAAACATCTAAAAAAGACAAAGTTTTGTTTCAGAACAGAAAGTAAAATTAAAAATCTTTCATTTTTTTCTGACTCTTCAGGGTCTTGCTGCTGCTCCCCAGAACACACTACCAAATATAAATTACCACTGATGGAAATAATCTTCTTCTAATATTGTGTTCCTACCTGAAATTAATTTTTGGCATTACAGTTTGCTCTTTTTCTAATGCAATCTTTTACGTATAAAGGCAAAAAAAGGGCTCAGGATGGGTTCAGATCCAAAGGTTTCTAAAACAGCATGTGAAGAATCACCATATTTTCAAGCAGAAAAGGGGAAATTCTGGGACTATTAGTTGCTTATTCGTATAAACGATACATAAGAGCCATTGCTTTTTATTAAAATGCCTTCAGGATTTTTCGCATGTATCTTAATTAAAAACTAGTGGAGCAGTAGCGCACAAGCTGTTCATGTGACTTGAAGTCCTTCAGCTGGATGACATGTCCAATCAGAGCCCATAGCACCGGTCAAGTGACCGGTCAGAGTCCAAGACACTGTCCAACATAAACACACACTTTCCCACAAGGCTTTGCAGTCAAACTGTACCCACAGCCAAGGTAAACGCAAAGCTTGTGATGGAAAAACTGGATGAACAAATACACAAATGGACAAGTGGTGCTGCACACACAACCAGTACCACACAGAGACAAAAGTAATAGAGAGGGAATTATCTTATGTTGCTTTAGTGGAGGAACAGGAAACATGGATCAACAAATGACACTGAGAAAAAAGCAGCATCCTCACTCACATGTGAAAAAGAGACAAAAGCAGGGAAACACGAGGACAATTGTGATACACTCTACTTGAATCCTTTATAAAGTGAAAGTTTTAGTGCTAAAACAAACAAACAAAAAGTAAGAATTATATAAGATATACATAAGATCTAATTATATATCTTATGTAGCATAAGGAAAAACACAAGAAAAATCATGAAAGACTCAGAAGACGGTAGTAAAAAGGGTGATTTGATTATGTTAATTTGTGTTCTTACTAAATATCCAAAAATGTCACCACTGGAATTATCATGATATGTGGAAACCATATCTTTCTGTCTTTGTGGAATCTAAAATTGGTTCAGAATCTTCAGAATAATCCCCAAAAGTCTGGACGCCGCATTATCCACATAGCAGACTGCGTAAGTCAGGAGTGTCCAACTCCAGGCCTCGAGGGCCGGTGTCCTGCAGGTTTTAGATCTCACCCTAGGTCAACATACCTGAATCAAATGATCAGTTCATTACCAGGCTTCTGGAGAACTTCAAGACATGTTGAAGAGGTAATTTAGTCATTTAAATCAGCTGTGTTGGATCAAGGACACATCTAAAACCGGCAGCACACCGACTCTCGAAGCCTGGAGTTGGACACCCTTGGTGTAGGTGAACTGTTTCTATTTAATCTGTACAAAACTGCTTAAATAACTCATTTGCTGGATGTCGACAACAGCGCAAACAACACAGTGCCACAACTAACTGACCGCTCTTAGAATGGACACGGCCTCCTTGCTGAGCCAGACCGGATAGAGCACGTCATCGTGGAGGATGGACTCAAACAGGTCGTCTTCGTTATCGGCCTCAAACGGTGGCTGTCCTGCCATCATCTCGTACATCAGCACCCCTAGCGCCCACCAGTCCACTGAAGGACCATAATCCAGCTCCTGGAGGATCTAAAAAAAAAACAGAAATACTCCTCTCAAGCCCAAATTGCTTTTATATACAGTTTATGAAGATGAGCATTGGTCCCCCTATTTAGTCTATCTTAATAAACTCTCGGGGATGGCGTGCTTGGTTATAAAAATACCTGTCTAATCACAGCTTAGTGTTTAATACTCAAGTGACAAACTCAAGTGTTAAGAAGATGTTATGTCTGTTGCTCTGTTTATGCATTGTTTGAGTGTTTCTGGGGTTACCTCAGGTGCTATGTAGTCCGGTGTCCCACAGAAGGTGGTGGTGGTGACTCCATTGAGAATTCCTTCCTTGCACATCCCAAAGTCTGCCAGCTTACAGTGACCCTCAGCATCCAACAGTATATTGTCCAGCTTCAAGTCTCTGCAGAGCGGAGAGGTTGTACGGATAAATAATGACAGACATCTGTGTTGTATAGCTACAGCGTGTTTCCATATTCAGAAAGATGAGTCAAATATAGGCATAGTAAAAGCTTTTCAGGAACAGGGGAAGAAAATATTTGTTTGCAATGACTCGGAAAGCAAACATGTTAGTTAAAGCTACAGTTATATCATGCACTTTATTTCACACAAGAGTATATATTTGAGAAATCAAAGATATAGCCACAGTTTTATAGTCACAAAAAAAATAATGCAGGGAACGGCAGGAGGACGGGGGGCAAAGAGAGAAAGTTAAGGGTTGAACAGGAGAAGCACGTAAAGGCAAAAGAGAGAAAATGAGAGAGTCACAGAGATAAGAGCAGCAGTGTTGAAAGATGACAAGGTTGGTCATGAATGCAGCCGCTCTGGGCTTGATGGTTGATCGCTACAAAAATGTCAACATGTCCTCGATGCAGCCACTGCAGCCATTCAGCCCGAGGTGTTTTCATAAATACAGTCGCCCTGACAAGCCAAAAAGGAGACGGAGCGTGCGTGCTTCAGGTCGAGAGCTTATGCAAGTGTTCTGTTTTTGTAAGCTCCAAAAATAAAAAAGGGAGTTGCACAATCCCGTGCTGTTGAAAAGTTTGTTCTTTTCTGTCCCACCGTGTTTTTGTCTGACGGAGCGTTAAAAAAAAAAAACTACGAAAAATTCAGATATGCTAAAAATGTCTATCTGGTTCCTGTCCATTATATTTCATAACTACACTTATATAATTTTTTGTCATGTGATGTATTTCGCAGTCATCTAACAGGTCCGAGCAGTTAGGAGATGCATCTGGATCTCGTGCAAAGTTAAGCCGCGAATGCTATGCTAATGGGAAAACTAGCGTGACATGTTAGATGCAGCAAAGCCTGACAGCTGGGTTTGACCACGTTTTTGCATAACAGTTACACTTGGAGTCAGGCTCAGGTCACAAAAAATACTGAACGTTTTCGTGCTTTTTTTCAAGTTGGAGTGATTTTCAATTGAGGAGGGGAATGTAGTGCACGAGAAGATGATGTTTAATGTTGCGCTGTTTTCACATTCATTCGGTGATTAAAGAACATTCAGCTTCGCCTGCCAAGAAATCAGTTTTTTTGTGGTTTTTGTTGTTGATGAATGTTTGCTTTCATTTCTCTGAAATCCACTGGAAACCCTAAACTCTCATCAATCCGAGCTGAGCTGCCCAGAACAACCATGGTTTTGTCCCGCTGAAGAGCTGGACGCTGTGCCTTGCCAAAAGGCACACTGGCACAGCAAAGAGCAGTACTTGTTCTGTACTTTCCCAGATGAAAAATTACAACTGCGACCCCCCCGGCTGCCTGTTTGCATATCTCACCCCAAGGCGACTCCCTGCACATTAATTCTGCGCTGCCTGTGGAAAGGTACAAAAATCACATATGAATTTAATGCATTTTTGATTGAATTTAAATGCACGCTGACGTTAATCTTTGTATTACACATCACCTCGGTGCAGGAAATTCAATATTAAGTGGCTGCAGGTGTTCAGCAGCACTAATGGAATGATATTTATTAATGTGAAAATGCTTTGTGGGCTCAGAAGTGGGTGTAAACAAGAGCTAATAATCTATGTTGCAAACCAGCAAACAGACAAAATTTATATAATCTTTGTGAGTATAGTTATGTCTTTAATTAATATACTGTAGATTAAGAATCCGTTTTCATCATCAAACTTAGATTCTCTCCACAAATCTTCACTGCTATTATCACAAGTGATGAAGTCTTTCTGTTAATAATTGGTAGGATTATGGTGTTATGACAGTCAATGGATGCACGGCAGCCTGGATCGGAATGAAAAAATAAAAAAGGTCTCTGGGCTTTGAACCAACTTCTTTATTAAGATTAACGATCAGTACAGCCTATAAATGTATTAGTTTTTTATTTGCAGGAACAACTTTCAATAGAGATTTCACATTAACATGTCTTTATTACTTTACTAATAAATGCTATGGTTTGCTCGTTTCATTCGTACAGTGTGCTCCTTAATATCAAGTCTGAAAAACATGTTCGTTGTGTTCAAACAACACAATAATCAAAACCATAAAGCATTATTAACTTATGTCATAAAGATTCAGGATCAAAAGTTGCAGTATCAGAGTCTAACATTCAGTTAATGCTTAAGTACGATGGCTTGTATTTCAGTCTTTTAGTAAGTCCAATGAAAGCAAATGATAAAATGTATCATCAGTAGATGGTCAGGGTGTACGAGATATACAAATCTAATTGTTTGAGTTTCGCAGCTTCAAAGTCGATTGAATCAAACGGTGTGGAAGGTGGGGAGGGGTTCAGTGCATGCAAGGTATTAAAAAAAAGAATAAAGCCAAGACAGAAGTGCAAAACACTACAGCTACTCAAACGGACACTTCAGGGTAGCTCGCAGAGATTGTGTTTAATGTCTCCAATCTCCAAAGCTCCGTATTGAAGCAAATATAAACGTGTTTGCAGACATTTAAGTTATATTGCGACTTAAAGGTATACATCTTTAGAAATAAGGTTGCTCCATATCACACTGCCCAATGACAGAAATACAAAGCAGGATCAACATGTAAGCCGCCAATGATGATTCAATAAAAAGGGAAGGTAAAAAGGGACCTACATGAAGGTTCAATATTAACGTTTTTGTATTCAGGTACCTCCGTCTGTTTGATAATATGCATTCAGTGCACTGGATCCAAAAATCAACATCTATGATATTATCCCTTTGCAAACTCTGAGGTCAATAAACAAAATTCTTACTTTAGGCAGCAGGTGAGCTTTTACTCAAATGTTCAAATACAAACTATTATTTATTATATTTATTTATTTATTCATTTCGTGCTGGCACTAACAGAATAAAGCATTAGGAAAAACTGAAATTTTACTTTATAGAATCTCCTGGGATGGAATTTTGTAGAAGATTGTATCTTATTGTATCCAAATCAGTATCAAGTCATTTTCTTTCTTCACAGCTGTAGTTTCTTTTAGAGGAGCTGCAATAATGCTCAAAAAGTTGTGCCAATAAACAGGAGCTGCTCTGCTCACACTGTCAGGGGCTCTATTTGGAGTTCACACACACACACTCACGCACGCACGCACGCACGCAC
>NW_024582467.1:439177-444408 GCF_018398535.1 Haplochromis burtoni
CACACACACACACACACACACACACACACGGCAATCAGGCCCAATTGAGAGCATTTCCTGTGTTTCATGGTAATCTTGAGTGATTTTTCCATTACGTCCCCAGCGGCAGGGCCTATGCTCTGTGACAGCTAACCCTTCTCTCCCAACTCTCTTACCCCCATCCTTCCATCCCTCCATCTCCTCATCTGTGTGACTATATGTTCCAAACACACATCTGGTCAAAAATACAAACACACACAGACTGTTGCCACTGTATATTTTCTCTTTGTGGAATCATTGCATGAGAGGCACATCAGGCTGGGAGGATATTAAAGTCAATAAACTTGAGGATTAATTTGAAAAACGATAATATTGATGTCAGTGAGTGTGAATATTAGGTTTTGCAACTATATTTTAAATAAGCAACCATGCCATATGTGACAGAGTAGCACTCAAATACTTAAGTTAGATATTAAGGATGGAGTTTTATTACTTTTAAGCAGAATTTAAAACTTGCAAATTCTTCATAAGAAAAAAAACCCTTATCTAATTACCTAATATAAAAGAAAACAACTTACCTAATTTCAGTTACTACTACTGCTTATTTTTTTGGATTCCTCTCAGATAGTCATATCTTTACTACTTGTTTTTGTGCATGTGCAATAATCGCTACTAGTAAAAGATCTGGGTCTTGAGGTTTGACCCAGTCACCCAACAGCAGAGTTCAAAACAAGATTTTGTGATGACCAAGTGTTGCATCAGGACAGGAATGTGATCAATTGGGAGACAACAATATAATCGTCACTCAAATTGAAGACAAGCTGTTTTGACACAGATAAAAAGGCACATGTGCAGGAGAGCATGTGCAAATGTGAGAGGGTGCACCGAACAAGTGGAATGAGTGGTCCGAGTAGGAATTTGACTGTGGTGTGGAAAGAGTCTAGAACTATAGAAAAAGATGATCCTGAAAGAGCAATGTTATTACATCTTGTGGATGGTGTTCCTTTTTAGCATCAGGGCAAGCAATTTCGATCAAATGCTACACTGTAAACGACTGAGTAGCATTAGTTGTTTTGACGTATTCATATTCACGTTCCTAAGTTAATAGCATATTAATTAGTAATTAACTTAATAAACTTCATTTATTGCATTTAATAATTAATAGGTTTATTATCCCATTGTCTTTTATTTGGATGTAATGTTTCCCAGATTTCCTCTAACTTCCCTACTGTGATACTGTCCAAAAGAGGCACATTTGTTTGTCAATTTCATTTAAGCAAGGGGTCTAGAGCTCCAGGCCTCGAGGGCCAGTGTCCTGAAGATTTTAGATGTCACCCTGGGTCCACACACCTGAATCAAATTATTAGTTCGTTACCAGGCCTCTGGAAAACTTCAAGACATGTTGAGGAGCTAATTTAGCCATTTAAATCAGCTGTGTTGGATCAAGGACACATCTAAAACCTGCAGGACACCGGCCCTTGAGGTTTGGAGTTCGAGACCGCTGATTTAAGCTATCCAGATAGAAGATAGCAATAGCTATCTGCTATTCTGCAGGACAGATTTAACAAGTGTTGGATACATTCCTGAGAAATTTTGGTCCATACTGGCATGATAGCATCACACAGAGGTTGCTGCAGATTTGTCGGCTGCACATCCACAATGTGAATCTCTCATTCCACCACATTCCAAACATGCTATTGGATGGAGATCTGGTGACTATGGAGGCCATTTGACTACAGTGAACTCATTGTTATGTTCAAGAAATGATTTGTGAGATTATTGAGCTTTGAAACATGTGATCTACTGGAAACAACCATAAGAAGATGGGTACACTGTGGTCATGAAGGGATGGAAACTGTCCGCAACAATACTCAAGTATGCTCAGTTGGTGCTAAAGGGCCAAGAAGGTTTCCCTCACCCCATTACACCACACAAGGCACAGTTCATCCGCGCTTTCATGTTCATCACACCAAATTCTGACCCCACCGCCCCAATGTGGCAACACAACATAAGAGACACATCAGACTAAAATGTTATTTTCTACAATTTCGGCGTGAACTGTAGCCTCAGCTTCCTGTTATTAAATGACAGGCGAGGCATCTGGTGTGGTCTTCTGCTGCAGCAGCTCATCTGCTTCAAGAATCAATGTGTTGTGCTTACAGAAATGCTTTTCTGCACACCTTCGTTGTAACTAACGCTCATTTGAGCTACCGTTGCCTTCCTGTCATCTTGAAACAGTCTGGCCTCTTTCCTCTGACCTCTGGCATAAACAAGACATTTTTGCCAGAGAAGTGCCGCTCACTGTCGCTATTTTCGCTTATTTGGAACATTCTCTGTAAACTCCAGAGATGGTTGCGTGGGAAAATCCCAGTAGATCAGCAGTTTCTGAAATAGCCAGAACAGCCCGTCTGGTACCAAAACTACGGCACGTTCGCTTAAGTCATCTTTCTTCCTCATTGTGATGCTCGGTTTAAACTTCAGCAGTTTATCGTGATCATGTCTACATGCTTAAATGCACTGAGTTGCTGCCATGTGATTGTCCACTCAGATACTGGCATTAATTCAATTCAATTAATTTTTTGCAAATGGTGCAAAAGTTACTTTATATTGTAAGTTAAAGACCCTAAACTATTAAAAAGGAACCCCAACTACATCTGACTCGTATAAGCAAGCACTTTGGCGACAGCGGGAAGGAAAACTCCCTTTTAACAGGAAGAAACCTCCAGAAGAACCAGGCACGGGGAGGGCAGGCATCTGCCATGACTGGTTGGGAGATTAGAAGGAGACAGGAAAAAAGGCTACACCTCTTCAACTGCATTAACAAGCAGTTGAAGAGGTGTCTCTAACAAAATGTACAATACTAAAATAGGATATAACTAATATTACTAACCATATAACTAGCAGCAATCACAGAACTGATTCAACTATAATACAGGTTAAAATAAACAAAATGGCTGAACTCGAAAGACAGACTATCTCATTGAATAGTGGTATTGTAAAGCGCTTTGGGTGCCTTGAAAAGCGCTGTATAAATCCAATCCATTATTATCATTATTATTATCATTAGGTCAGGCATTCAATCCTAATAACATTATGCTGACTGTGACTCAAAAGACTGTGAGGTGCGACATCTAGGTCTTTGTTCCCACTATTGTATGATGCCGTGTGATGGTGTTTTACTAAAGACTGCGGTGTATATTCATAGGTTTACTTTACACAGATACATATCTACTCTTAAACCAGTCTCAACCTGCTCTGACAACAGTATCACCTCTAAACATTACCTTTCATTTGGTCACATAACAAAGTTGAAAAGAAGGGAGCTTGAGCTGCAGTCTAAAAATATTTCTTTACGAGGAGTGCGGGGTGGTGGTGGTGGTGATGGGAGCATAGATGAGAGGCTTATGGGAGAAAAGACGAGATGGCGAGGAGAGGGAGGGAGCAGAAGAAGAGAGCCGGGACGTAATGTTCCCAAAACACTTGTTGTTCATCTTCCTCTGTTCAATAAAGTGGGTCAGGGACAAGAGAGAGTGAGAGGAATAGGTGGCGAGAAAGACACAGTGGTAGCTTAGTCAACTCAGCCATCATGAATTAACACGCATGTGTGCGCATCCTTGCCAACCTCTGACAGAGTAATATTCACTATCAAAACAGCATGACTGAGAAAACACTGTTGAAAGACTGAACCATTAATCTCAATGTTCGCGAACGCCAAGTGGAGTCAGTTTGACCTGGGAATGGGAATGAATTCTTTCTGGAGGTGAGCCAGGAACTTAAAAAAAATTTCTCCATTATGGTGCATTTCAATATGCTCATGCTCTAAACTCAGTGGAAAATTACCTTCTATGATACATGAAACTGAGCTGGAGCAGTCAACAAAGCCTTGGAAGCCCTTTCTCCCCAAAAATGCAGAATTCAGATACAGAGCAACAATCCTGCTAACTAAAGCAAGTATTATTCTGACAACCTACTTAAAAATGTCCAAACATGGACATAAATCTTATTGTCAAGTGATGCTCTACAGCGATTAGTATACTAGATCTTTTAGAAGTATTTCTGTTTTTACAAGATTATACCCCATTCATGAGGTGGACTTCGGGTGGAGTTTCACTTTAATGCGTGATTATGAGGCCAAAAGCAACAAAAACTAAACGCGGGACAATAAAGCTTAGAGCTCTTGGTTAGGACTTTGATGACCGATTTGGATACCATTGTGCCAACCAAAAGAAACACAGACATGTTCACACAGTTGAAATTGTATGATTAGACCCTCCCCCTTCATTAATAAAACCATTGTAACACAAGCTGTGTGAAACAATGAGTCCTGTTCGAGCAGGCACCAACAGGACGGGACATTTGTTTGTCTGAGATCATGTATCCAAAACAACCACGTAACAAAACAGAATTATGAAAAACTGTAGATCTGTATTTGACATCCTCTGTTCGCAAATTATGTAAATATGTTACACAAGTGTTTTTTATAAAAGTTTTTTATCCTTCTTCTTTTTTATGTAATAGCTTGTTGCTCTTTCTTCATATTTAGTTTTCCACTATGTTTAACAGTTCTGCTCTTTGCCCTTGTTCTGACGGTATTTCTACATATTCTGAATTTGATGTGCAACCAACCATAACGTACTATTTCAGGCATTCAATCTGTAGCTGCTACTCAATTTAACAGCTATATGTTTCATAAATAACTAGTTTAGTTTGTTTACCCATTATAGTCAGCTTTACATTTTTAATACTGTTAGTAATAAAAACTGTAACTTAGATATCTTTTTAACAATACCAAGTCATTGGCATAGTTTTGGCAAAACACTTTAATTAACATTCATATTAATTAATATTGATATTTTAATATTTTAGCTTACTGAGAAAAACATATATCAACTGTTGTATCTATTATATGTAGCTAGCAATGTAACTTTCCAAAGCATGAAGTACTGGTAACTATTTAAAAACTTTTAGACCATTATTGTGTGCTTTAATTATTTAACCATTGTCAGCATTTTTTCTTTACAATGTTTGCAACCTAAGGTTGCTTCAAACACACGAGCACGTGCACGCGCGCGCGCGCGCGCACACACACACACACACACACACACAGAGCAACACGTGCTTCTCACCAGCAGAGAGGTGACATGACTACTGCATGCTATTACTGGTTAAACTTGTTCAAATATACACAATTATTCTCCGTGTACCCCTGGTTGGGAAACACAGCTGTAACTGGCTTATCTTTAGCACCCAGC
>NW_024582467.1:444428-469710 GCF_018398535.1 Haplochromis burtoni
TACAATGTTTGCAACCTAAGGTTGCTTCAAACACACACACACACACACACACACACACACACACACACACACACACACACACACACACAGAGCAAAAGGTCAAAGGCTTCAGTGAATAGGTGACATAATCCATTTAATCCATTACTGGTTAAACTTGTTCAAATATACACAATTATTCTCCGTGTACCCCTGGTTGGGAAACACAGCTGTAACTGGCTTATCTTTAGCACCCAGCAGGTACTGTTATATTTTTTGTTATATTTCAATGTAAAAAAAGACTGCATAAGAGATGGATGTAGCTTCCAGGTTTTAAAAAGGGATGTTAGTGTTCAAGTGCCTTACATTAGCTTTTTTTTTTTTAATGGCTATAAAAAGACTTTCAGTCCTGAGTCGAACACACACTTTCCTGGTGAGTTGAGGTTCTCAGTCACTGGGTTACAATCAATTTTTTTTTAAGTTTTCTTCATATCATGTCTTAGAGATGATTATTTGTGGTATGCTTATTGGCTAATGATTTATTTCTTGTTCTTTTTTATCCTATTCTTTCATTTGAAATGAATATTTTTCCTTCAAAGCACATCTGATTTTACATTTTCAACTAAAATCTTCTATATTTAGTTTTATTAATGCTTTACTGACACATAAAATACTGTAAATATAAACTAAATAACACGTCAGACACTAAGATTTGTTAGGATTTCAAGGGAAAAAAGTTTTATTTCAGTAGATGCACTAAAAGTGACAAAAAAGTTTTCTGTTCTATTGCTCCTTTGACTCAGTCATATTTCATCCTGTCTGTCTGAAGAGCAAAACAAAGAAAACATACCTGGCAATATTGTGATCAGCTAAAACAAAATGAGACTTTATTAAACCCTCTGGCAGAAATGAGCTGTTGGAGCAACAAAAAAACAGGATTCATACAAAGTAAGAATGTTTAAAGCAGTTTCCTGCAACCATTATTATCCTGCACATATTCATCTGATAGTTATGACTTTTTGAGTAATTTTTAGAGGGGTGTTGAAGAAGAACTTCCCCAAAAAACACATGCTTGGTAGGTTTCTGGAAATGAAACCAAAAGACTGAAAGGGCAGATAACAAGAATTTTAGGTGCGTGATTGCAGGAAGAATGTGCATTGTGCAAATGGAGTTTACCATCATCTCTGGCGTGAACTGGCCTTTAATTTCTGGGCAAACGAGCAAATTCCCAGCCGTGTTCTGCTCACACTGTGTTTTTGTGTGTTTGTGCATGAGGATTTCATCCCATCACTTTGTATTCATGGCTTTGAAGGGCAGACACATGGACAATAAAAAGTCACAACAGTAAACGTGCACATACACACAACCAGCAGCCCCGGGATAAGCTGCAACCAAAACAGCCACATCTCATGTTAATGCAGTATTTGTTATTGTAATAACTGATATATCATTTTAACAGAAGCATTTTTTTTATTTTAGGGACATGTTTTGGAACAACTCAGAGACATTTCCAAAACAGTGGTGGTTCTTTTTGCTCTTAATAATAGGCCCAATGTTTAATGCCAAGACTGGAACCAGTTAATTAGACTATTTAAGGCTTAGAGTTTTTGAAGGTTCTCACATCATAACCAGCCAGGGTACCTGCTTATTTGTGAACAACTGCTGTATTTATCAGGTATCATTAACAATATCAAAAAGTTTGGGTTCAATGAGAAGGTTTTTTTTTTAGAGTAAACTGAAAGTGCATCACCAGGCTGCTATTTTAGTTTAGACTGGCATTAGCTCATGTTCATCCCTTTGATAGGCTTAGAAGTTACGGTAACTTTGTAGAGCTGCACCGATTACTGGATAGTCACTGGTCTCATTGACTGTTAATAATTTACATAAAACTGTTGTGTCTGCTCTGACATGATGCTTACAGGTTTAATACTTTCACGTCGTGAGAAAGAAGGTTTTCACAGGACTCTACGCAGTCCTTTGAAAAATCGTCGTGGAGGACTTTTGGCCCACTCTTCTTTGCAACAGTTAACCAACATTTGCAGCCATTCATTTATATACAGCTCACTTAAGGTCGACCCACAATATTTCAGTCGGGTTGAGGTCTGGACTTTGACTGGGCCACAGGGACAACTTTTCTTTTTTGGCCATTCTGTTATAAATTTGCGGCTGTGCTTGGGACCATTGTTGTGTTGCTTGAGCCAATTTGAGCCAAGCATTTAGCTATCAGACAGATAATCTCACATTTGACTCTAGAACACTCTGGAGTTTGGAGTGCATGGTCAACTTAATTGCAAGGTCCCCAGGTCCTGTGGCTAGAAAGCGAGCCCAAATCATCACCCGAGGTGTCGGCACGAGGTGTTTATCCTGATATGCTGTGTTGAGTTTTCGGCTGAAGTAGTGCTAAGGCTTATGGCCAAACATCTCCGCTTGAAGAGAGATATTTGGCACCCCTTTCAAACAAGCCATAGTTGTTCAGTCTTTTTCTAATTGTGTGGTCAGCTTTAGTATTCAGTATGCTGACTGAGGCCTGTAGAGTCTGATATGTGGCTTTTAGGTTCAGAATGAGGATTAAATGGTCTGCTCTTCTGGTGAATCTGCTTGTACATCAATCCCTGTAAAGACTGTGGCCTCCTACAGCAGCCTACAGTTATCTATCCTCTTCTATGGAAGCAGTAAGGCTTTACTCAGTTTTTCACAGACCTACATGGAAAACTATAATTTTTACACAACTTCCTTAACCCGTAGGTATTGGTTCAGAATAACAAGGTAAAATGCAATTATTTGGTAAATTTTACAAATTATCCTGATTGCTAATGTCACCGTATTGTCCTAAGTTTGATAAGCAAACAACTACCAAGACTGAAAGTATAGTTTTCCTCGCAAATCTCACATCTGTCCTTTTTCCTGTCAACTACCAAGCATTTTGTTTTTTGTTAGTTGGCAAACAGCTTTTTTCACATTTCGTCCAATCTTCTCGCCCACTCCAAAAATAGCACACTGTTAACAGTGCCGTTGCACTGTGTGATCTAAATGTGTCGAGGGGTCAAAAATAGTAGCATTCAGTTCTGAAATGTTTGTGCTGGCAGAATTCATACAAACTCTTTTATCAGTAAATGTGTGTTTAAGATTTTTAAGAACCCGCAGCCAGCCTATAAACAAGACAAGTAAAAGTAGCCAGTGTACTTATCTTTTCTTGAGACTTTTTTTGAGAATAGACAAAACAATGAAACAGTTTTCATTGTTCTGCTCAGTTTGTAGAGTTCATCACATAGCAAAACAGGGTGAATCTGAAACTGAATAGAAACTTACTACTATCCCAGTACTCTTTGGCCGACCTTGGCAGGGTGGAATAATCAGGGCTATGTAATTCTTTTCAGATAGGTCAAAGCTGTTGTGGTATTCTTTCTCTATCATTGACAGGAACAACCTAAGACCTTGACAGTCTCCACACTGTGAAGGTTTTGACAGTCTGCCTGATTTCACATAGCCTTCTAGGGTTCAATTTTGACCACTTTTGCATACATCTTCCATGTATGCAAAACCTTCCACTCAACTCTGATCCGTCAGAATTTAACATTTTTAAATATTATTTGTTTTTCTCTTGCTGCACTGATCTTTTCTGCTGTGGAACAATCAACTTTTAAGATAACAGTGAGAAAAAAAACTCATTTGGCTTATAGATGAAATATGAATATCAGAGATGTGCCTCAATCTTTAAATTAAATTAACTGACAAGAAACTGGCCTGAGATGTTTGAAGCAAACATGTCAGAATTTTGTCATCATCAAGTTAGAGACATTTTATTTCTAATGATAAAAGTATTTATGAATTCTTAATGAAAAGTACATGTAAATATGTTTAGAAAGTGGGAGTATTGAAAGTTGCAGGACATTTTCTGAAAAAAGATCAAGTATATGGACATGATATTTTCAAATATGGTCTTAGACAAGGATGACATGTGGAAATGTTTAAAAAAGGAAGGGGCACATGGAGGCTGCTGTGCTTCAGGAGGTAAAATTATGGGTCGTGTAAGACTGGAAGGTCAATAGTGAATGACGCTTGTAGTATACAGATATATATATTTATTCTTTCTGGATTCTTACAGTGAGTGTATTTTCTAACATACAACAGAACATTTCAACAGTTTTTTTTTCATGGCACCATTCAAAGAGACCTGGTTGTTAGTCTAGATTCAGGCTGGACAGACTGCTGTGAGGACACATGAGGTTTCAACTAAGGAAAATGTTTTATATCAACAAGCCTGTGGGTATAGATGTGTGCTTGTTTATGTGTTTTAAATATTTTGCTGTTGGGAGGATCATACAGGTGTCAGGGAATTGGAAACTTAAAGCCATAAACAAAAATTCTCTCTGCTAACATGCCACAGATGGTACGACATAAACACATGCAAACTCATGCACAGGTTGCATGATGAGAGACTCTAAACAGCAAATTAAAGTTCACATTCATCCGGGAAAACAGCAGAGAGAACAACATGCTTTTCTTCCATCAGTGATATTTTTGGATCAAACAACCAAAATCTTCTCTGAGTCTCCATCCATCACAATGGTGTTATGATTCAAGTTGTGTGGATTTTTTAGGACCAATTGTGTGTTTCTTATTGGTTGACAATGATATTATGACTGAATGGATCCATGCAGACAGAAAATACCTGGAGCAAAAGGACAGTGAGGTAATCTCAGCACACGTATGAACGCAGAGCACTTCCAGGGTCATGACCAAACACAAGAACACTCTGTGAGTACTCGACAACAAGCAACACTGTGTTAAAATGAGCTGTTCCTCTCTCAGTCGGTGTTCTGAAGGATCCAAACCAACCTGACATCAGTGCTACTCAACATGCCTGGATGAAGTTTAACTACACTCACATATTTGGCTTAATTGTTCTACACCTACTGTAAATCAGCTGATGAAGCTTGAGGATGTTTTTTCTTAAAGGGTGTCCATCCTCCACAGAACCAACTAGCAGTGGTATAGAAACCCAAACATTCACTTGCCATCACCGGGTAAAGTATTCGTTAGCAACACGAAGTGAGGCAAATGACTGAAGCAGCTATCGGTAGGAAAACCACTGATTTACATGTGACTGAGAAATAAATCCATTAGAGAGTTATCTACCTAAATGATTGTGCACTAGTTACCAACTGTCAGCTTTCTATCTTAATAGGGCTTTGTGTTGGAAAATTAAGATTTTCTGTGGTTGTTTGCCAAGCTAACAATGTGCAGCCCAAGACTGATGATGCCTGAACTAAACTTGAGTTTAGCTTGAACGGAAAGAAGTTAGAAAAAAACAATCAAACACTGGTCAAACATAGCTGGTGAATATAACTGAGACTACCAAAAATCAGTTATTTAAATTTTTCCCTGTCCTAGAGTTTCCATATTTTTATATTTTTTTAGGTTTTTGCAATGCAAACATCTTGGTATTTAACAAATAGTTACCAAGATTTTGAGTTTGAAGAGAATCACGGCTTTACTATTATTCTCAAAGACACCAAAGTGGTTTTTTTTCATCCACCCAGTATTTACTCAGAAAATACATTCAGAACAGATAATATATTAGATAGACTTACTGGAACACACTTCTACATACAGGGGTGGATGCAGCTACCAGCATCGCCATCACTGGCTGATAAATCATGCAATAAATGACTCTACAATAAATAAATTGTTGTTGCTAAAGTGTTTAGAAAATGTTCAGGACAAACTGTATAAAGTTTGCAGTTGTTGATTCTCCATTCATTCTCTGACTTTAAGCATTACAAACTGCTGCACTGCAGTGCTGATGTACCAACTTCGGACAAATGCTAGTGCCTTAGCCAAGGGCAATGACAAAATAATAATAGAAAGGTAAACCAGATTAAGCATGGTGACAGCATGCAAACTGCACAGAAGAGATGTTATGCAGCATTTTTGTCAAATTAAATGGTTACCTAGCACCGTATAGCAAAATTTGAAAAGGACTGGTTCTTGCCCCAAAGCCACTATCAGTAAACAGATAAAACTACATTTGGCACAGAGGAAAAATATTACTTTAACAAGATTTTATGTTTTTTAATTACTGTGCTGCATATGTATTAAAGCAAAGCAATAGTTGTAAAGTATTTGGTCATTTGTGTTTTCCACCTTGGAAACTCAAAAGTACATATTTAAAGGTTCTTAAATATATTTTCAAACCTACCACTCCACCTTTTATGGTTCGTGCATTCAGAAACTTTCAAACCAGCAGAATGATGTGCAGCCACTGAGCAGTTTGACAACAAAGTTCACAAATTACGTGCTCAGTGATTCTGTGAATCACCCACCCCTGAATGACTGTCCAAACAATGGAAACATGTTATGTGTTGTTAGAACATGGGCGCTCTGACACCTACTCAGACCAATGTACATTTCAGGAAAGGAAGGCTTTGCTGCAGTTTTCTTCATTCTTTGATTTTTTTTCAGAAATTCTCTTATGTCTCCTGTTAATCGAACAAGCACATCACGGTTACCTGTAAATGACTCCGTGTCGGTGCAGGAACATCAGGGCAGATGTGACCTCGGCGGCGTAAAAACGAGATCGTGCCTCATCGAACTTCCTCGATCGCTGGATCTGAAACATCAGGTCTCCTCCATTAACATATTCCATCACAAAGAACAAGCGGTCCTGCGGGAAGACAGTGAAAAAGAACTTTATTCAGTAACTGTGTAAATATTTCAATTCGAAAATGGCAAAAATATCAACATAACTCACTGATGTTGGTAATTTTGTGAATGAAACATGGCAATAACAGAGCAGCACTTCCTCTTTTAAGATTCTTGATTTTAAGCTAGTGCTTTTACATTTATCCATTAATAATAAATCAAACCGTTTTTCTGCTCTTGATTCTATATGATATCCTGGAGTCTCTCATATGATCATCACAGGTACACAGCTCTGGCTGAGCACAGCAGCCCCGCCCACCAGCTGTTCAAACATTCTGTTTTTCACAATTTTTTCATATCACATCTGCCTAAATCAAGACATTAGAAGAAAACAATAAATGGAACACGAACTGTTTATTAATCAGAGAGAAAATCTTAGTTGTAAATTTAACCCATTTTTAAAAACACAAGACACTTTGGATTTTGTCTCAAATTTCCCTGAGTAGAGAAAGAAAAACAATACAGATTGCTATGTGACAACCACTAATTGTCCCTACTTCCATAGAACCCCTTCCTGTGATACACACACATACAGAGGCGAAAAACAACACACACACTGCTGTAGACCACGCCCTCTGAGCCCTATTCTCTTGGTAATGAAAATGGGCTCCGTGGGGAAACAAACGGCCTCCTTCCTGAATTCCAGCTCGCTTTCTTCATATAGGAAATAAGAGAGAGAGAGAGAGAGAGAGAGAGAGAGTATGTGCAGTGAGGGTGCTGTGATATAAACAGCTGGGTATATAAGAAAAAAGGAGGAGCCCGTCAGAGCCATTGTGTGAGGCCTCAGGGTTCACATCGTTAGCTGTTAAGGTGACACAGAGCTACAGATCTGAAGCTTCTGTGTTTCCACCACATTAAAGGAGACCCCCGGCTGTGAGGCGTATATAGGATTTGTAAAGAGTGACAAAGACTGAATCTGAGACACAGGAAGTATGTAAACAGAATATGTGCACGTGGAAAGGTAAAAAAAAAACCCAAAACCAATTTATCCTGTAAACTCTGTAGAACAAAGACAAAAGCATTTCTATGTGTGTGTTTCATTACATTGAGAGCAAACAAAGTTCTGTTTCTTGCATGTACCTAAAACTGTGGAGCTAGCTGCACAAACAACCGCAGTTTCCTCTCCAATGCAATTAGCTGTGAATGGGTTTAGGCATGACAATGATTGTGCATGTTCTACCCTTTGTTATTTAAAAAAGACAACAGCAAAGAAGAAGTAGAACTTTTATGATTGTCTCACACCCACTGAGTTCTCCTTATTAGCATTGGAACAGTGATTAAGCACGAACATTGAACATCTTTGGCTTTATACAGCACCTGCTCCATTAACTCATCAGATGCACGTCAAACCTGTCGCCATCTGGATACTTGGGGCATGCTTACCTAAAAAACTGTCAGTATGTTTGGCCATAATGAGTGTTCATAACTGGCCACAGGATACATTAATTCTTAGTCATTGTCTATGTTGCCTGCCTTGCAACACATCTTGAGAGCTTTGGACTGCACTTTAAGAGACAGAGTGTTGAGTTGCTGATCCTGAACTAGTGAAAAATTTTGAAGGTAGTCGTCACTCTAAAAGAAAGACACATCTTGATTTGTTGTTTCGAACATTTCAAAAAAGCTGGAACATTTTTCTAATACCTTAAAAAAGCAGTTGGTCTTGGTTTATAGTCTTGGAATAGACAGCGAATGTGACACACCTGTCAGGTGCAACTCAGTCTTTGCAGGTTTGTAAGCGACTGTAAATGTCTAATGGGCTAAAGTAAGCAAATACATAAGGACAACAGACATTTATGAGAGCATCATTAAGCCAGAGAATTGAAAAAGTTTATGGCATAAAAAAGCCTCTTGTTTCTTAAATCTAAAATTAGAGACTAAACAAGTTTTCAGTTTTTTTGACCACTTTGCCCCAGTTTTCCCAACCCACTTTACAGATGAGGACATAATTATTAGCCTCCAAATATGATTTTTTTTAAGTATTTCCCAAGTGATGTTAAATAGAGCACAGCTTTTCCAAACATCCTGGTTTTATTTTGGATGCTTACATTTGCACAGAAGCAAAATGAATCTGAGAAAAATTGAAAACTACCAGCGTCAAAATGATTAGGCCCTGTGATACTAATAGACAGTTATGCTGTAGTGCAATCATTTGTTGTAGTCTCACATCCTTCTCTCCCGAGTACTCCCAGACTATTTTGCTCTGGCGAATCTTTCAAACTTCTCTAGATTTGCTGGTCTTCCTGCATAGACCTTGATCTTCAGTTCACCTCAAAAATTTCACTGGGATTCAAGTCGGGGCGTCATGCAGGCCAGTCAGTAACCTTCCTATTGGTCTTTTGGAGGCAGATCTTCACCATAATCTTTCTCCAGGTTGTGCTTCACCTTCAGCCTGGTTTGAGGGTGTTTCTTCTGCAGAAGTGAAATTTCTTAGTAAGTGATAAATTTTGAAGGTAGGCTGTTCTGGGGTCTTTAGATACTTTCTCACTTTGACTTCTTACCTCTGCCAGGCTTGTTCTGTACTGTGTGACTCTCTTTGAATTTCTCAATGATTCTTCCCACTTGGGTTTTAGACACTTGGAAACACTGTGGTAACTTCAATTCAATTCAAAATGTTGGAAATTTATAAAACAGTGCACAGATTTATTTCTCTTCTGATAGCAATAATAACCAGATATGGCAATTCCATTTTAACCATTGCAGCTCAAACAAAACAACTGTCATCAACTGTATGCTTACCTTCTACCGATATACATTAACCTTCCTCTGGTTCCCCTTTTTTAAAATAAAAAATACAAATAATTTATATTTCAAGTGCTAAGCTTCCCAAGGGTGAGGGTCGTTGCTAGATGGAGAAACTACCTGTTTCTCAAATTTTTATCTTGATCACAACTTTTGACTTTCCACAGTTAAATGGGGAAAAATGGGGAACAAAAAAATCAGTACCCATTGATGAACCTGCTTGTGCCAATCCCAGTGCCATACACCACCATTTCTTCCTGTTAAAAGGGAGTTTTCCTTCCCATTGTGGCCCATTGCTTGCTCATTAGGGAATCATACAATTATTAGGTGTTCTTTCTAATCTTGTAGCGTCTTATGATGTAAAGTGCCTTGCGCTGACATATACTGTAAATTTGTGCTATATTTTATTAAAAGCTGAACTGAATTAAATTTAACTGAATGCAGTTACAGAGCTTGAAAGACTTGATTGTTCTTTAATGAGAGTCGCTGAATCTAGACGACGAGGAAGTCCAATTTTGTTCGGATGCAAAAATTGTACATTAGCAGGTATTTTGCAGATGACTGCGAACTTTTCTTCTTCTCATATACAGATACTTCATAAGACCATTTTAACCCTTTCATGCATGAATTATGACAACCTCAATCAGGATTTTTTTTCTTAAGTATTTTTATTCATCTTCAGGCATGAAAAAAAGATTTTTGAACTTCATTTTTTTAAACATGAGTTTTTTTTTACATATCTGAATTATGAATTTGGTACGGAGGGACACATCACTGTCCAATGTACTGGTTGATGTGCAAGTATACCATCAACACTGGCACAAATACAGGAAAACAGCCTTTGAATAGCCACTGTAGTGACCACTATGCGTGAAAGAGTTAATGTGCTATCATTATTTCCAGTAGGCAGGTTAGTATAACAGATACGATGGAACTCCTTCGACTTCAAAACAGTTTGCAGTTGTGTAGCAACTCTATGAAGGCTACAAGAGCTAAAATATTACGCTCTATATGAAATATGTCAACGCTGACCATATCTAAGGGTATGATAAGGGTACCAGATGTTGGTAAATATTATGGTCTGCTGACCTGCTGAGATTGCGGTTTAAATGATTAAATTGGATATAGACTTAATTAAACAGCATTTGAAAATCATGTCTTCTTAGCTTACCAACCTCTGTCCCTATGTAGATGTTATACCTTATTTTGTGTTGTGTTGTGTAGCACTGCCTAACAAGTGTAAAACTGATTGAAAGCAGGTACAAAGTCCATTAAAATTAAAAGGGTCCTGACTAGCAGTGGGTATATGTTACTATACTAATACACTTTTAAATCCTTTTTAACTGCCATGAAATCAGGATTGCTACTGAGTTTTAGGGACCTTCCACAATGAAGCGTTATACTGTCTGTAGAGTATTGTTGCTTTTCTTTAGTTGGATTGGAACTGATTAAAAAAATTAATTTGGCCATTCACCAAAACATGTCACATTCATGCCATGTATATTTAAAGCCAACCTTGGGCTCTTTTCTCCCCACTGTTATCAGTTTAAAGAGGCCTCAAAATTTCGTGTTACATAAGTGGCCGATAGTCCACCTCAGAGAGAATTTCTTCCCTCCCTCCACTCCTCCTGAAAGCGACTTTAAACAGGATGTTGAAATAGTTTGTTTAAATGTACCCAAAGTCCCAGCTGGTCCCACCCAATCAAACATGAATAAACATTTCCTGACTGTAATTACAAATGTACAGATACTGGCTTCCCATTTCTGACACACAGGCGCGCACACACAGACACACACACACACAGAGACAAAGTCAGGGCATATTTTAGAGGCACACGGCCAGACGATTCACTACATTCTACATAATGCTGACAATAACGTCTTGATGGTTATCCGACTATTTTGTGTGTGTGTTTCTAAAGTTTGTGTGTATGAGCCCTCTTGGTGCCAGCCTGCTGTTAAACAAGTCTTAACTTGAATCTCATTGCATCTTATATAAGCCCAAACCATTACCTCATACTGTCTGTACTGTGACCACACAGTCAATCACATACACACTTATATATATTAGTGCTGTCAGCGTTAATCTCGTTAAAATGACGTTACGCCATAACCGCATTAACGCAGCAAATCTCCGATAACGAGTTACCGCGGATCGCCCCGTGCGTGGGGCTGCATGGCGTCAACGCGTTAATGAGCTAACCGTGCTTATACGGCTTTAAAGATGTTGAAGAAGCTCCTTTAAGCAATTACTGTGATGTTCCTCCACCTCCAAAGAAATGTCAGGAGTCCGAACCACAAAAGAAGCACGTATTCTCGGAAAAGTAGTTGCAGGAGGTGAGCTGGCTTCAAACAAATGATGAAGAGATGTGGTGCGGAATGTGCTGTGAAAATTTAATAAATGACAAATTAAAAAGGCATGAACATTTTCTTTGTATCGAAAAAATATCGAACCGTGACACCAAAGTATCGAACCAAACCGAACCGTGAATTTTGTGTATCGTTGCACCCCTAATATATATATATATATATATATATATATATATATATATATATATATATATATATATATATATATATATATATATATATATATATATATATATATATATATATATATATATATATATATATATATATATACACATATACATATATATACATATATATACACATATACATATATATTAGTTATGTAATTGATACTTTTGATGTGCTCACATTGCTAAACTGAGATCTAATTATAGAAATGTTAGATAAGATGAGTTCATCTGCGGAATTACTTTCCACCACTCCAGTTGTTGAAATGTTAGCTGTAACGCACTGCTTCTCCTCTCCTGAAAATATGAACGGCTGACATGAAGCTAAAATAAACACTTTCATCAAAGTCAGTCAAAAACGGGGAACAAAAAAACAACAAGTGGGGTTTGAACTTTTGTCCGTGCACGAACAAAAAAACTCAATTGCTGCCCCATTTTCCTCGGAACATTATGAGCCATTACCGTTTGGCTGCTGGTCATTACCACACAGAGGCAACCAGTAAAGATTCACTTGGTGATTTCATTCAACAGAATCTGGGTCCTGAGTTTGTTTTGTGGTAATCAGAGTTTTCGTAATGCTATATGGTAACTTTGAGAAGTGACTTTCACTCCAGATGTGACAATTACTCTTCAGAAAAACTTGATTCATCCTTTTATTTTTATTTTATTTATGTGTTTTTCGCAGATGTTGACTTGAAGAGAAGAGCTGGACTTTTCCTTTTTTTTTCTCCTTGCAAAAGGAAATAATTGTAATTGGAGGACAGAGCGTACTCTGTGTGTGTGGCCACTGAACCTGTTTTTGCTTTCAAAAATTCTGCATTCTAATCAGTTAAACATATTAAACCCTAATGTGTTTAGTAGAAAAATCATTCCTGCATTCTTGGCTTTGCCTTGAGTCTGTATAATCTTCAATTTAATTTGTTCCTCATATTTATCAATCACTGCATGTATAAACACACAACAGCAGTAATACAGGGCAATGCAAAATGCAGTAAGGGTTTCATACATATTTGTTTTACGCAAATGGAAGTTAAAGTTGAGAAATGTTGATCATTTTAGATGTCTGTTGTATTCCAAATGTCCTTCTACTATCCAATGTTATTAAAAGCTACCAATAGCAGAAATTAAATATAGTGAAATGTAGATTTAATAAGCTGTGGCTTAAGGTGGATATATTAATACAATTTTCTGGCTCTGGCACAAAAATACAACATCCAGAAATCAGTAATTGACTCAATCATACGAACAAATGTTGGCAGCAATTTAGAGTTTTGAAAGCAGCCTATAGATGATGTGTCTCTATGGACAGACCGTAGACTGTATATAAAAGACGGTCATAGTCATCCACTAGTTTGGCATTTCAGCCACAACTATGTCAGTGTTTCCAACACATGCTAAATATATATAAAACAGAGCCATAAAATACACACTTTGCTCATTTTAAAAGTGTGGACATTGCATAGTTTGTATGGTACTGTGTGATGTATGGTATTGCTCTTAAAAAAAGCTTATATATTCCAGGCTCAAACTGAGAAACAGAGAGACATGCACTAAAGCATAGCTCGATTTATTTTCTATTTTCCACTAATTGGACCATAATTTTTTTATTTTTTTATTTTTTTAGAAAAACCTGAGATACTATATCAAAAAAGTAATTTTCTTACAGAATTTCTTAGAATCTGACTTTTTCTCCACCTGCTGGCCATTAGAAAGAATGCAAGTTTAAGCCACTTTAGTTTTTGGCACAGATATGTAAAAAATTATGTCAATAACTATATTAAAAAAAACATGTCCTCATAAACTAAAGACAAACTTTATAACAAAAAAAAATCTTTTATATGATTTAACATCAAAATTGATTTATATTAATCCTTTCTGACCTGCCACCTCTACCACTGTTGGGTTTAGGTAAGTAAACATCAAGTCTGAGGTCTAAGGAATGCATTATGTAAGGGTTTCAAGTATAAAATTACATGTTTGTCTATGCCTGAACTGCAACCCAAGAACAGCAAACATACCTCTACTAATGACTGTAGTTTTGTAAAGAACAACTCTGCACTGCTCAAGGCTGACACATATTTGGCCGGGCAACCTGAATGTTGTGCTTGTGTGTGTTTATTGTTCTCACACACTAAATTCACCCTCACTGTAGTTCTCTGACAGAAGTTAAATACTTGGTGTGGGCTGCTGGTTCTCCCACAGAATATCGTCTTACTCCTTGTTCCCATAATAAATAAATAAATGAATGAATGACAAGTGTAGCTTATTTTAGAGTTTAGAAATGTGTTAACATAGAATGTAGAATTATTTTAGAGACACTGACACTGCCCTCAATGTAATAAAGGCCTGACTGTGTCATGAAGTTAGGAGTAGATTGTAGAAGACCCTTCCCTCAGTTGAACTGTGAAAGGTCTCAACATTTGTAACTGGATAACTGTGGTCTGGAAGGGAGATGGGTTTTTATGACCTCTAGGGAGTCACCTACACCCACAGTGTTTTAACTGTCATGCACACTCACTCACGTGCACACACATACACAAAGGTATGCTTACACAGTCACTCACGAGCACTCACATAGACACAGACACAGAGTTTGCAGCACACCGTGGGGGGGGTTTATGATGGGGACGCCTCTATAAAGCTGGCTGTAACTAACAAAGGGGTGAAGATTTTGCAGAGGGGCACCGGCCTGGCAAGTCTTCCCTTCTAGAAGATGCATGCTTAAATGAGGATAAATGAAGATGAGTAAAGATGAGTAAAGATGAATAAAGTTTTGTGAAAATGACTACTGAGTCCGGTGCCGTCTCTGGTCGAGGAATAAAAAGAACCGGGGTAAAACTGATTTGTTTTTCATTGGTGGAAGGGAAAAAAAGGAGGTAAGTAGTTGACTGTGATTCATTTAATGAGAAACAGACTTCCAGGAATGTCAGGTGACTATAAAAGGTCGATCAGGTGAACTGTGTACCGTGTGTGTTTTGTGTGATTTTGAACTGGACAAAGAGGTAGATGATTCTGTGAGTGAAGGTTTTTTCTGTCTCTAAGCAACAAAAAAGTGCTGTGAGGACAATGTTCATCCATACATGTGTGAGCACTCCCTGCACATCTTCAATGTGTGGACAGAGTGAGAACATGTCAGCAGCACATCAGGAGGAAGAGAGGAGGATGGAGGGAACAAGTGGCATAATAAGGATGTTAGGATAACTGGAAAACAGAAGAGAGTGGGACAGATGAAGCCAAATATGTACTTTGATGGGTCGGCACAATAGTGCAAAAGTTCGCCTCACAGCGAGAAGGTTCACCTGTTGGTTCTCCTGTTTCCTCATGGTTTTTCTTGGTTTTCTTGAACGCTCAAAGATATTAAACTGTATTTATGGCTCCCTCTGCCTTCTCTAGGAGTAGGATTATGGGAATTTAACCAACGCAAAAGCTGAGGACACAAACCTGTGTGCAGGCCTGTACAAGCAAAAAGTGTGTTGCCCAACAACCATGGGGATGGATGCTACATTAAGGCCAAATTCTGACTGGCTGCAAAGTGAAATTAACCCAAGTACACATCAAAAATCATCTCAAGTTACTTTATGTACTAAAGTAATCATCGTACAACATCAGAGCGTCCCAGTGATTCGAAGATTCCCAATCAGGAAGAACAGCTACAACAGAGGAAGGGATTACCAGCAACATGACGAGAAGAAAACACAAAAAGTCAATCACATTAGGTGACAGTCTGGTGCAGAGGTCCTGAGATAAGGTTTTCTCAACTTCAAAGCGAGCAACTAAAGCAACTACCAATGAGAGTTAAGGACACTGTTGACAGACATATGGCAGGGTAGTATATACATTGGAGGGTTACCTAGGAAACCAGAGCCTGGACTGTGCTTTAGTGACCAACCAACAACTACATCTCTGTGTGAACGGCCCTTTAGGAGAGGCGGCCATCTGTTGCAACCAGTCAGAGAGTGAGGGGCAAAAAAATACAGAAAACAGGAATACCAAGAAACCAAAAAGGGCAAAAAGTATGAAACATAAACTGAGGAAGAGACAAAACATGATATTTAATGAAAAAAAATCTACTTTAACTACATTAGTCCAATACGACAAAAAACCCTATGATGGGCTGGTGAGGCTGAACCCTTCTGCCCAGCTAGGCTAGGCCGCAGCTGCCTTCCACCCTAGTCAGATAAGTAGTTAAAAAATGGATGGGTGAAGATGCGATTGTAATAACAGCACTGTCAATGTTACCAGTGCTTTCCTCTTTTCATTTGAAAATGTGCAAAAATGGTGCCAGTAAAATCTGTTGTGCGAAGAAAGGAGCAGCATGACACTGCTGACATCGGGTTAATGGTTGTGTCAGAGATGCTTTTTTAACCCCACTGCAACTCTCAAAAAGCCCACTGCAGTCTTCAAAAAGCTCTTTGGGGAAAAGAGGACAGGACAAAATGCTCTCATTTTAAAGGTTGCACAAGAAGTGCAAGAACACACACACGCACGCACACACACACACACACACACACACACATCCAAATAATTTGTACTGATGAGGTGATAAACACAGAGCTGGCATCAGGTTGCTGGTTGTTACTACTGATCCGTCTATTGAAAAGCTAATTTGCCCAGAAGAAACGCTCAGAAGACATCTTCTATTCACATAATAGTGTCACAGTGACTTGTAAAGGGTCTAACTATCACCCAGCTCTCTTGAACACCACTGAAGATTTGTCATAATGATAAGAAGTAGACTATTCCTGGAAGGGAAGGCTGTCTGGGTGGATATGTTTGAAGTTTTTTTTGTGAGTGTGTGAGTGTTTACATTCAGTCTAAGGTGAAGAGATGGGGTCAGTTCAAGGGTGTCAAAACAGGCCTTGCAACTTACATTTGTATTGTGTAACATCAGGTGCTGGTCTTAGTTTATATTTAATATCTAAATCTAAATGCAAATTATGGTCTAGTTCACCATCTACATCTCACATGAGATTAAAGACTGCAAACACATCTTTAGCTTAGCTTAGTTGCAAGAAAGGTTCAAATTTCACAATAAAATAAGTTTGCTATTACCACAAATAGCTACTAGGTTTGTATTTAGATATTATGACTGTTTACTGTCCACATAAAAGCACATGTAGATGTAGATATTGCACCCCCAACCTCATGCACACAAAGTTATTTGCAGGTCAGGTCACTGCTAAACCACAGGTAGGTTTAGGGTTAGGCTGCATTTTAACAAAACAAGCATAACTTTCAAAAGCAAAAAGATCTTATCTTTCAATCAAAGTCTCTGAGGTACAGTTTGGCCTTGCAATTCTTCAATTACTAAATTATGTATAAATTCCATATAAAGGGGAAGATATGACCCCAGCCATAACCCTGACACAAAGCCTGTGATGAAGTTAATGTGAATAATGTCCTGTGTTACCTGAGCCACAGGGGGCAGTGTTCAGCTGAACTGTGCACAACACTGCTGCTGAAGAGTTTGAGAAAAGTGTCGGCAGTGACAAAAAGGGCATCCGCTGTGTCGTGACAGGTTAAAGTCCTCAAAAGCAGAGCTTATAAGCATGAATTAGTAAGTCTAGTACATCCTAAGTAGTGGTAGTAGGAGTGCTAATGAGCTCGATGCTCAGCTGAGACATAGTGTCACACATAAATGACCAAAACAAGGTTGCAAGATTGATATCTATCAAACTGCTTTATCCATTATTACTGCTAAAGCAAAGGTGGTCACTTTACATACAATAGGACAAAAAAATTGATAAATACAAATAATTTTTATGTCGCCACATGTGAATGTCAATAGTTGCAGATATAACAGATGTTAAAAACTAAGACACATGGGTTGAGTTTGACTGATTTTCATCTCTGCTCTCAGTCTTCTAAACCTCAGTCTGTGTCTGCTATTCTCTGGCTGTCTTCATCTCTATCTGTCCTTCCATCGTTCTGTGTCAGTCCATCTGTCGCTCTCTGTCCTAAGCACCGAACAACAAAGGTTCATTAATGTACCTGCCTGGTTTCTGCCCATCCCTGCTTCCTCTGATCTTTCCCTCTTAGAGTTCATTAAAAAACACTCACTCTCCACTGCAATCTAACCGGGTCTTTGCATCACAGCTACTTTTTTTCCCCTTTAAACCAATCTGTTTCAACGTCTGCTTCTCTTTATGTAATCTTTCCTTCACTTTGGCAAAAAGAAAACAACAACACAAATACCACCAGCCATCTTGTTATCACAAATACTGAAAAAAGACTTTTTCACGTCTTCCCCTCATCATCTCTAGTTTGCTCTCCTCGCCATCTGCATTTCCTCGTCCTCTCCTTCTCTGACTTCACTTTTCAGCCTCACAGTGTATCGAGCAGAACGAGGCCTTGGCGCTACTGTTGTATAATGTTATTTACATTTCTCAGCGGTAATTAGGCCGATAGGGGAACGGTTGTGATCCCACAGTCGATTAAGAAGAACGAGGAGGGCGGGGCGGTTGTAGGTACAACATAGGTCACACAAAGTACAAAGACTTTTTTAGGCATAGTGATGTCACCATGAACTCAGTGCCTCCATCAGGTTTTGGGATATCTTATAATGTAGTCAGAAGTTTAAAATCAAATTGAATAAAAATGCATAATATAAAAATCGACCGCAATAATTATCAAAATCGATTTATACAAATAATATAATAAAATAACTTAAACAATTAGTAAAATAACAAAAATAAATAATCCAAATGATAGTTTTCTCAAATTTTGGAATTACTCACATTTATATAAAATGAATCAATACAAGCACTAAATAAAAAAAATCCTATAAATATTATAAATCAAAGAAAATGGATGGACGGAGGTTTTTACAGTTATCACTTTAGAAAAAAAATAATATTTCAAATTAGCACAATCTCTCTTAGACAGACAGACACACAAACACTTGCATAACCACGTTCCATGTATTCATCACCAAAGATTTGTGCACAGCACAACATGTCTGGACAGGCTTGTGTACCGGAGGCCTGCAGGTAGGGGCCACTGAAGCGTCCCGTCCTTAGACCTCACCGAGTTAAAGGGACAGACCTGGTTACTGAGGTGAGATAAGAGTGTTTTTTTGGGGTTCTTTAAAAAAAAAATCATAATTATTATTTTAAAGTGGAGTAATGCTTCTAGCTTTGTATAACCTACAAGTAATTAGTAGGTTATATTAAAAGTAGCATCTGCAAAACCAAGGCATGGTTGTCATTTGGACAAGGGTGGATTGGAGATGAGTCAGGGCCTCAAGTTGAGGACTTCAAATATCTCAGGAACTTGTTAGAAGTCGGGAAGAGAGAAGATGGACTGAAGGCAGCGTCTTCAGTGCAAACAGTGTATCAGTGCGCTGTGGTGAAGAGAGAACTGACCATAAAAGGGAAGCTGTTGATTTACTGGTAGATCAATGTTCCTTCCCTCGCCTATGGCCATGAGTTTTGGGTACTGATCAAAAAAAATAAGATTGTGGATACAGGTGGTGAAGCTTTCTCCAAGAAAAAGGTTGAGAAGCTTGTGATTGGGGAAGGTTCAGAGGGAAGCTGCTATGTCTTTGCATAGTAAGAAGCCAGTTGACGTGGCTCAGGCCTTTGATTAACACACCTCCTGAACACATCCTTAGTGAGGCTGGAGGAGGTGGCTGAGTAGAGCGAGGTCTAGGCGCCTCGCCTTAAACTCCATAGTGGAAAACAGACGGATGGTGAAAACACCACAAGGAACAGAAATCCTTCTGCAGACACTTAAAAAGAATGGCAGAATAAATCTCTTGGATTAAATTCTTCAGTTTAAATCAGTGCCACATTGTATCGTCACGGTCAGACTAGCAAACTGAGTCGATACAGATCAGCCCAGTGAAAGGCTGAGTGGAACTGGCGTTTTGCAAGAGGCGAAGAGTGACACCGCTGCTGTGTCTGTGTCATTGTAGATGCAGGATGTAAATGTGGGTTTGTTTACAGAGCATTCAGTGCGTGTTCTAAGAAGAGTGAGGTGGGAGGGTGAGGGGAAGTAGATGGGGTCAGTTGGGTGAGGCAGGTGATGAAGGTGGGGGTTCCACAAAATATGGAATACACATCACTGATAAGGATCAAAGCTGTTACATAAGAATCACAGTCCCTTTGTCTCAATCAAGAACACAGTTTCAATAACCCCTGGTGGGTGTGTGTGTGTGCGTGCGTGTGTGTGTGTGTGTGCGTGCATCCGAGGATGAATCTGATAAGAAAAAAATAGGAAGAACAAAATAAAGACGAAATAATGCAAGACACAAATACGCAATGCAGTCTTGTCTCTATGACGTTTTCTATCGTTCTCTCCGTCTCTGTCGACTCCACACACGTTTGTGTTCGCTTTGGAGGAAAATAACAGGAATAAATAAATTGAACAGGAAACACCATCAATTAGTGTAAGACTTTCCAGAGCATTCAGAGAAAATAAATACAGATGCAGCTTGCAAAATATCTTCTATGCCTCCTCCCTGACATATCTGGCTCCCACTGGTCCCCTGCAGAATTCCACATTTTTCACTGCCTATCTTGCAATGTATGTTCAAACATGAGAAGTAGAAGCAGAAGCAGGTGAAATAATCTCTTTACCGGTGTGTCATAATTCTCTTCCTTTCAAACATTTTTTTAATTGTCTACTTCTTCTAGATTTTTAACTATAAAGAAGGTGATTATGGTGACACTCCCCCTTTCAAAACATTAAAAAAAAGGTCATGCAGCCCCCTGAAATGTCTTAAAAATAGTATTATATGGATCACTGGCAGCAGCAAACACACCTTGAGAAGCTACTCAATTGATGGTCTGTTGACACAGAAAAGGAAAAGAACAAAGAAGCGCTGTTTTATCAAAGAAAGTTATTCCCGAAAGTGAGGTCATGTTGCTTTAAATGAGAAGGTTAAGGATTCTTTCACACTTCTGACTTTTTTACTTTGATGTTAACCTAACTTTGAGGCACGAAACCTCCCCTGAACTTCGGTCCAGTGACGACAGCTGGACCAGATCACAAAACTTAAAGATGGTTGGTTTCAATTCTAGAGTGGAAACTTAACTGAAACTCTGAAAAATGTTGATTCTTTCCAGATCTCTTCAGAGATGATGACAGAAAGAATGGAAGAAAAACGATACCACGTGAAGATAAGGAAACTATTTCAGCAAACCAATCCCTAAAACAATGTAGAGAGCAGCAAGAGAATAAATCCATGCATTTATTATTTATCCATCCACTTTTGCAGATAGGAAGCTACCTGCTGAACTGACAACAGTCTATGTCAGAGGCACAACCTTCTATAAACTGAGGATTCCACATAAGTAAAGTTCAGTGGTGTGGTATGATTGAAATATGAAATATAACAAACTGAGAAAAACTCACATGCAGTGGAACCTGACCATTAATGTGAATTATGTGTATAATGTGTATGTATATCATTTTGACCCTGTGTGGATTAGAGAAAATTCTAAATATTATCAAAGTTGTGCACCCAATTGTTTTATAAAACCATAAAAGTTAAATGCTATAGAATCATTCCACCCTGCAAAAATTACATACCCCCAAAAAAATCATAGAAAGCCTAAAATTACCATGACATCTATGGCCGTGACAAGTGTCTGTGAACTTGTGACCAGAGCTATACAGACAACACACATATGCAGTATGTGTATATTCCATTTCCTGTCAAAACATCATTTCCTGGAACATAAGCTGAATTCTCAGAAGTAGGCTTTGTTAGTACCTGTAAGAACTGCACAGCAAGTCTTCTAAAATAAATGCCTCATTTACAGCAGACCTATAGTGTACAGTGCATGTAGTGAACATATAGTGTAACTTTTTTAAAGACTGTTTTAACGACTGAAGTGTTATCTCATACAACCGATTCCTGTCTATCTACATGAACACGAAATGGCTATTTTTCACTTTTAAGACACAAAGGTCAGTAATGGATCAAATTATTTTGCCGATCACACCAGACACCAAAGTGTGAGAGATATGCATCATAGGCTTTTACGCTTTTACGGCTTCTGTGTGACCAGGCTGAACTCTGGATGCTGGTGGAAGAACTGGGATGGGACTTGAGCCAGCAGGCTGTCTTTTCTCACATGTTGGACATGATGGGAAATTCTCTGCATCAGATGCATCCTCACTACTCAAAAGACTCTGTTTGTTTCAAACAAGGGTCTGAACCAGCAACGTCAAACATGCGGACCTAAGAACAAAAGTGCACTGGATGGCTTTTTGAAAAGTGTGAATAAAAGCAGAAAAGTCATTTATAACTCCAATTTTATAACTAAGTGCGCTGGTAGTATTGATGTGGGGTCACTAGTGTTGCTAAATAGCAGTGAAAATACATGCACATTAAAAAAAAACAACTTCCAAATGTGAAGTTGCATGGGTCATAAATAAGCAGCACAGCAACTTTTGTAGATGTACTGTGATCCATAAATTTTAATGTGCATGTATTGGCACTTTTTCAGAGTAGAAAAATAGAGATTTTTAAAGTAGTGTTTATCTTTCATCTGTTTGGTAAAACGATGGTTCATTAAAGGTGAACAATGGTTGGTCTAGACCATTTGAGGTCAAATTGAGCCAACTACAATGACTTTGACACCCTTGGTGTTAACTTTAAATGGTCTGGTAGAGCGTGCAGGAGGCAGAACACATGGCGTTCACTCACTCAGTGTAAATTCACTGGACAGCTGCCTCGGCTTTTCACACATGGGCATGATTAGATATTAAATTGTAATTCGCAGTAAAGAGGGATGGCAAAGACTTTATAAATCCAGCAGAACATTTGCATTCTTGTACTCAGCTCCACCAGGCTGTGAAAGTGCACACATGAAGGCACATTGACACTGATGAGTGGTTTTAGCTATTTCAGGAAAGAGCTGAAGAGATGCTGTATTTGTAATAAAAAAATAAAGGTTTCAGCTTTTTTTCTTTTAAATACCAAAACCTCTCCAACTTTCATGCTTACCTCGCTGACTGTGTGTGCAGCTTGTGTAAAGCACCTGAACCTCTTCAGGTTCAAGCTGATCAGAAAGAAGTTTGCACCTCAGCGGATTATGTGTCCTGCTCTCTTCTGCATTTTAGAAAGGACACACCTGGAAGTAGCTTTATCATAAATACACACGCTCTCACACATGTGCATGTACAAAGCCACTATATGGTTCCCGACAGGAACATTTATGTAACGCACAATAGACAAAACATACAGAGGTCTGAAAGGACTGCCCATGTAAGGGGCGTCCCACCCACGGCTGCCCTTTGTGTGTCTGTCTGTCGCAGCCAACTTAAAGTATTGATGGATAAAGACGCTAAAAGTGGAGATGATGAAAGCAGAGTAACCTGTGAATGAGGGAGCAAGAAGACTGAAGACTGGTGCTTCGCTGCTTTAGTCTTAAAGCTGCTTGAAATATTTTCTTAAAAGTCTTTCTTAGCTGCCTGTTTAACAGCACAGTTCATAAAATGTTGCATTCAGCAGATATAAAATATGACACCTGAAGACGATTTGATCCAAAACATAACGAGAAGTTGTGATGTGTTCTGAGAAGTGAATATAGAGCAGTTCTCTTATTATAGTTCTTGTATAGGTTGACTGTCTTGCTATAATTCTCTCAGTCTATTACTGCTCTGGATGTGTTTACAAACCTACACGGCATGCTTAGCTGTTAACACGTCCTCCTTTAGGGCCTATTTAACCCAAAATAATGAACCTAAAATACAACTAGGTCAAGGGGTGGACAGGTAATGGCCTTAGGCCGTTTTCACACATGAACTTCGAAGTCTGAGATGATCAAGTTGGGATATTTTCTCCACAAAGTCACTTAAATCCTAAATTTGAGCCACCTCTCATTCAAAATCATCTTCTCGGAGATGTCCAGGCAGCTTCCAACAATGAAGCGATTTTTGGATCACGCTCCGGAGGTCCTGGTCTGGCACCTGTGATATCTCTGTGGACCTTAAACTTGCTAGCATCAATGTCTTTTTCAAACAGACAAGACTTTCATGTGGAAAATCGCTGCTGGTTATGAGAACTGTGCGTCCCACTACAACTGAGAATTTTTCATCATTTTGCTAGACCTACCACATTGTAAGGGAGGATTTTTTTTTTTACTTTTACAGGATTGTGCACTAAGAATTTGTACCCCAGGTTAAGTTGTTGGGGTGTTACTGCAGCATCCTGAGGGAGAACATTTGACAGCATGTCACAGTGCCATCTTGTGTCAGCACAGGGCACAATGATTATGCAACCCACATTCGCCTTTGACCTCTCACCCAGATATGCATCCCTGTGACTTTGTCCACTTTCTGAAAATCAAGTTTAAGGTTTGCTCATTTGACACTGAAGTGAATCCAGCAGACGTCACAGCGTAACAAGTCCAAGGGCCAAGGTGGCGTGCTTGAATGGAACTTCAGCTACCTACTGTCTTTACAGCAGGTAAGGGTTTTGACGTTTGGAGAACCATCATTGAAACGTTTTGATCACACCTCACTTCATTTGCACTGGTGGAAACACTCCATGTGGTTTAGCCAGGAGGCCTAAGGCGAGGAGCCTGAGTATGAAGGAGGCACGTACCTCCCAGTGGTAAATGCACCAGACTATTAGCAGCACCATTTGTACTTCTGAGCAAGCCAACATCACTCAGGCTTTGTTCTAGGAATAAGGCAGGTTAAATATCAGCTAATGTTCTATCCAATATAATCCCCTGCCAAGCACAAAGGTTCACTGCTGCAGTGCACGTGTGAACACAAGATGTACGCAGTTTAACCCAACAATCGTTTTTCTATTAAGGAGAGGGGAAGAAAACAAAAGGAAATTACAAAAGAATTAACAGAAGACTGCCTAACGGTTTTTCTCAGGTTTTAAATGATCTTTTATCCCCTTTACTAATAATCTAATAAGACTAAATAATCAAACTTAGAAGAGCAGTAAAATCTTTTATCCTGAACATGTAAGTTATTTTTATCTTGTTTCTTCAAATTCAAGATGCAGCAGAAACAAATGATCAAAGATTTGGATTAAAGATGTTCAAAAGAAAAACAGCAGAGAAAAAGCTCGAGAACAGCCTGCAGTTTGATTCAGTTTTTCCTGTGATGTTAAAACTTGTCGGGTGAAAGTTTCCCTCTTTTTTTTTAATTTTTCTATTTTCATTCTTTTTAATCTGTTGTACTTTTGAAGTTTTCATCAAGAAACAAACTGCAAATGTTTTCTCCAAGAGAGCTTGTCAGCTTCGATGTACGACGGTACAGATTCTAATTCCAATGCTGCCCCCTGGAGGTGCAAATAATGTCTGCATGTTTGTGTGCGTATGTGTGTGTGTGTTTGTGTGTGTGTGGGG
>NW_024582467.1:469730-495734 GCF_018398535.1 Haplochromis burtoni
GGGGGGGGGGGACCCTACTTTAGTCTGGAAGCAGCAGAAGAGCTGTGTCAGATAGGGGTGTCTCCTGGCCAATGCTAAGATCCGTTTCTCAGTCATGGTGCAGTCCACGTCGTCATCCTGCAGGATCACGTCTTTCTTCAGCACCTTGACGGCATAAACCTCGTCTGTGCCCTTCATCTCCGCCAGCATCACCTGGTCACATGACACAAACTCGTTTGTGTTTTCTGGTCCATCCTTTTCACTGCACATCTTACTGAATTTCACAAACAGAGCTGCAGAGGAAGTGAGCCCACCTTTCCAAAGCTTCCTTTCCCCAGAACTTTGATAAACACAAAGTCATGCAGGTTCATCCTCTTGGCCTCTGGAGCGCTGTGACCTTTGACCTCGCCATTTGCCTGACTTTCTTCGCTTTCCTCTCCGACGCTGTTCCCATCACCTCCAGTGTGCGTGTCACACGTTACCGTGTCCACAGACGAGGAGGAAGACAGTGGGTGTGTTTTGTGCTCCTCTCCGCGGTGGTCAAATGACAGAGCCTTCCGGATGTTCTCCAGCTCCTTCACGTCTGCAAGAAACCAAGAAAAATAAGAGCTGTGCTGTGTGTCTCCATTCTGTTTGCTCTTCAGAGTTTAATAGTCAGAAAATGTGCCTACCCTGATCACACGGGGAGGTGGGGGCAGACTTTGAGCGATCGTCTTCTATCTGAGGGATCCCTGATAACGGCTGCTGAGGATCCTGAGCCTGAGTAAGCTGTTCACAGAAAACATGTCCCCATCAACATTTTCATCAAGAACTTATGATTCACGGTCGGTATGTTAACACCACATGCAGGCGACAGCGAAAACGCTCATCTCAAGGCTTCATAACAGGACTTCACACAGAAGCTGTTGACACCATAGTGCGTAGATCCATCTTTTAAGTACATGGTTTTTGAAGGACACATCCCCAGTGGGTACGCCCCTCAATTAGTTTCCACTGTTTATTCAGAAACACCTTCTTTAAATACCATTAAATATAAAATTTAGAATAACTCTTGAGAACACTCTGGCATATTTCCAAACCTTTTTCCGTCTCTGGGCGCTGTTAGAGATCTTGTCTGGAGTGACTCCGAGGTCAGACAGGACTTTAGCGATCCCTCTGGCATCAACGCCACAGTTTGGAGCTACGTTGCTCTCACAGCGTCTGTGTACGTTCACCTTACAAACTGGGAAACAAAGCAAGAAGAGTAAGAACAGTTTCAGAACAGATTCTAGAAAGAGTTTATCCAAACGATAATGTACAGACATCTTTAATTTGCTTACAGTTGTATTAACTAAAGAATGTCATGTGCTCACTTGTACCTTTACACTGGAGTCCCTGTCGCATCAGACCCCACAGCAGAGACCCACAGTGGTCACAGAAGGTGAGAACTTTAAAGTTGTGGATGCTGAACTTGTGCGGGACATTAACGCTGAATCTCTGAGAACCCACCTGTAGGATGCACCAAAGGACAGTAAGACAAACCTGCAAGGATCTAATGTTAGAGTGGTCCCTGAACTTTCTAAGAATCCGTGCGTAGGTTGTCAAAGTGTTTCACATCCGTACCTCCCCGACCATGTCATCCTGCTTCTTCATGCCGGCACATTTGGTAATGATCAGCTCATGGCAGCGCTTGTGGACAACACAGGTGCACACTGCAGCAGGTACACACATACAACGCACGCATTAACAGGTTTTACGTGTGATTAAAGTGCAGCCACTTGTAAAGGTAAATATTGTCTTACCTTGACACTGATAGCCCTGCTTTCCTAAAACCCCCCTACAATCAGACAGAGATAAGACAAATGTTTTAAAAAAGTGTTGTGGACTGCTGTCTTCATATTTTTTACATAATTTAGAAACTTTGATTCCCTTTTTCAAAGTTTATGTCACAATTTTAGAAGATTATTTAAGCTGTATTTAATAGAAAATAGAATATCTGATTGTTGCAGTACTTTGATTTTGAAGGTCAAGCTTTATTGCAAGCCCCACAAAGGTTATGAGTGAACATCAAGGTCTGAATGATTATAAACTAGTCCATTAATTTGTTACATCAGCTTCTACCAGGGCCTAGAAAAACAGCTTATCTTTCACCTGTATTAACTTCTCTTTACTTTGAATTTATAATCAGTCTTTCACAGATAAAGTCCTGAATGATGAGGACTTATTGTATTTGCTCAATGCAAATACTTTTTTTTGATTTGTCTACTCTGTTCCAAAGTTTGGGTTTTGTCCTGTTTGTTGCCACTTATCTTTTTCCTGCTTAACTAACTACAGCAGGCGCTTAAACCTGAGGCTGGTTCGACTGGAAGTGTCTCCCATTTAAAAGGGAGTTCTTTCTCAGTTACGTCATTAACCAGTTGTTGTGGTTGTTTTTCTAAAACCGTGTGTCCTTACTTCCAATTTAAAGCAAATGTGTTTCACTTAATAAAAGAGAAAGAAGCGCAGCTGTAAGCCAGTTTGTGGAAAAAGCCTTTTTGTGTTTAACATCATGCAAATTCTGCAGCATCTTCTCTTTCTCCTTTGGCTTTTTGTTGCACACATAAGGGAAGGTAGAGGTTGAAAGTTTTCCTCCTTCTAAAATTCTACCAGGAGGATGATGGGAGTCTAGTATTATTCTTCGGCAATATTCAGTGGATTCTTCAGCCTCTGCAAAATGATGCAGTCTATGCTGGTTTCCGACACACTTATACACGGCCAAGAAACGAAAAGTGGCGCTGTTCTCAAACCCACTGAAAGGGCGTATTTTTCAGAGATTATTTCAGGATATAACAGTGAGCTTACACAAAAATTAAACAGACTCCTTGCAGTTTTTTTGCTGATTCACCACATCACAGACCCTGACCACTCGGAGACCGAAACACAGCTCCCTTGTGATTCTGATTACACATCAAACGTTCTTTCAGAGCGCAGCTGAAAGCGAGCGGAGCACCGAGGCCACATGGTTTCCATGTGAGTGAAGCTAACAGCCGTTTGTTGGGATGGAAACAAACACAGCTGGCTTTGTTTGTTACTCCCCACTTCACAGCATTCACTGTGCTTACGTGTAAACAAGAGAGCAGGTTATTACTGGGAGAAAATTGGGTTAAGGAAGTGAAGCAGTGAACACACATCAGTGAAAGGCAGCTATTGTAAAACTGATGTTTATATACAGCTGGTCAGTTAAGAAACTTTTTCTTTATTAACCTATCAACACTTCATACGTTCACTCTGAACCACCCTTGGCATTTTCAGTGAGAGACTCTGGATTCATTAATCTTTGATAGAAGGACTCGCAAATCACACAAGTGAGCCTTGCTTTCATCTCTCTGCACTGCTGCCACATTCCCGTCCTGTCTTCAATGCAGACACACTCTCATCTGCATTTTTCTTTCTTTATTTACAGGTTTCTTTCTGCCGACCTGTAACGACTGTGTGCATATTAATCACTCTATAGACATGAGCGTGCATGTGCTTCTAACCAGATAAAGTCCCTGCAGTGCGAGCAGTACGTGGGCTGTCTCAGGTAGGTGGCCATGAACTTGTGTCCGTTGACTTGGTGGACTCTCCGACGGACGGCACCTTGACGCTTCCTGGGACGCATCCGCTGTCGAAACACACGCTCCTCATTTTCGGTAGAGCCTGCCGCTGCTGTACGAAAACACAACAAAAATACAAGAAGGATGTTATGTTGTGTTACAGTTATGGTTTTATTTCCAGTCTCTTCAGTAAGCCAAACTAATGTGAATAAGCTCCATTCATTCCGCTTTTTGATAGTCAGTGCTTTATAATCTTGGTTACTCATGCTGGCATCTCCTATAAATGAGCAACACCTGCACGATTGATGATAAATAAAAACTGCATTTCCAACAAGTAGCCAGTAGATGGCAACGACACTACAGGGCTGGCAGTGTGTCCGTTTGGTGACAATCAACGCATTAGTCCTTTTTCCTTAAACCAAGTCCCAGTGTTTGTGACCTCTGCTTTTCTTCTGGTTTAATTACTCAGGGGTTTCCCAATGGCAGTGCAGAGGTTTCAGTTACTGCCTGATCTTGTTAATTACACACACATTTCATAGGATGAGTAAGTGAGAGCGGAAGACAGAGAGGTAAAGGAGAGGTCAGTTAAAGTCAAGTAAAGAGGAGTAAGGGAAAAGAGCAAAGACTTAGGTTGAAACTTTGTAGAAATAGAGGTGGTGAGAAATAAAAAAAAAATAGAAATGAGGTTATTTGTATTTATTAAACAAGCCAAATTGTTCAATTTCATGTGTTAATACACCCAGATCTATCAGATTGTGCCATTTGGATAGAAGAACTCCATGTGGACTTTTTCCCCCCCGACTACAAGCATTATCACTCACAACTAAACTCCGAGTACTGTGTGTTACATTCCACCTGACAGTGTGTATATTTTGGAGACGACTCAAACTCTCCGCTCACTGAGAATGTTTAAAAAAAAGAACAATTGAATAATTCAGTCCTGTGATATAACTGATTTGCATTTTTGATATGACCGACGCTGCACGAACATCTGTCTTCTGACTCTGTCGGCCACATGTGCCGTCGAGTATGTATTTCCAGTTTCCTCAACAGCCGTGGCTTGAGAACTCCAAACATCCTCTCTCTTTGATCTTACATTATTCAGCATTCAACAACGCTCATCGTGTAGGAAAGTAAAGCAAAGAGCAAAGCTCATCTGGGACCCTGACAGAGCAGCTGCTGCCAGTGACAGCCCAGGCTCAGCTGATATCCTTCAACACACCCAACTGGACAATCTCAAATAGGGAAAGCTACTTAAGCTACTGCAGCATGCCCATCTGCAAGCTGCTCTGCATCCCAACCCCACCACATCTCCCTCTTTCCATTTAATGCTCTGACTACATCAGCGTCATATCTGCTGTCACTGATGCTTGTTCTGTTCTGCGCTTTGTTCTCAACTTTTTTTTCCACTGGCAACACCTGCAGCACTTTATCTCCCTCCCTCTGGAGGAATATGAGTTCCCAATGCTCCCGCAAATACATGAACTTGAATGCATGAAAACTTGGTTTGCTATCTAAAAAAAGACACGTCTACATCAACTTACATGGAACCTGCTGAATGCTATTACGCTTAATGATTCTTGTTCATGTATATCGCATGTTTGCTCATGTATTTGGAGGTTTGAGAGATTGGCAGTGAAGCATTTTGCCTCTCTCTCCAAATACTAGAGCCAAACATGCGACAGATCGTTACACTTATTTCTATTTCTTCAAATTAGGGGAGTTCCTGGACTAATCTGATAGTTCTTTAGGTGACAGAGAAAACATTAAGAATATTCGAGTGGTCTAAAAGACAGAAGACACTTAAAACTGAGCAGATTGTAAATGCACAGTTTCCTGCGTAACCATATGTAACCATTCTGACCAGTATAATGCTGGTTAGTGCGGTCATAATCGGTTTACTTTCCACCTGTGCTCGATTATGACTTCCATTCAGATAGAGTGGGAGAGAAGGTAGTAGGAAGTGGGATGATGACATCTTCAAACGGGTAACTGTTGTTGTAGATTAATACTATAAGAATAATACGTTTAACCGACCAGTATTTCTGGATATGACTGGACATGCGCATGCCTGTTTTAACACAGTGTTAGCTTATAATGTGCGATTAATCACCATTTAAACTACTAAAATCACAGTTAAGGTCAAATACAACAGTTGTCATGTCTTTTAGAGCTTTTTTCTTGGAGGTCAGAGGGTCGAAAAGTCTGGACAAGTGAAATACATCAATTTCAAAGTCATGATGTTACAAAAAAAAGGAGACAATTAGTATCCACAAACATGAAGAGATGGATTTTTTTGGGTGAGTATTTCACATTTTGCTGCTATGCGGTGGTAGCTGACGGAAGACACTAAAAGAACAGAGAAAGTGAGAAAGAAAGCTACTGAAATAAAGACATAGACAACAATGCTTTAGCTGGGGGAGAATTGCAAATCACAATCTGAAGTAAGTACAGAACAATTTAAGACCTGTGGTTAAACTCACGTGCAGTATTTCCTATTCAAATTTGGCTGGTTTGTGTAACTTAGCTTGAGTTCTGCTGTGTTTTCTCAGAGTGAACCCCAGTGATTGTGGTGATGTACTAACTGAACTTTCCTCTGGTATCACCACCTTGTCAAACTTTACATCTCCAGCAGCACTACTCTCTAAGCCTCAAAGACTTAGTCTACATTCCTTCCTGCCTGTCATGTTCTGCTTGTCATCAGTCTTACTCCTTCAGCCCCTTTGCCATCAGCATCGCCTAGCAACTGATGACTGCTGCCTGGCAACAGTGTTAGACTTGGTGTCTTACACTAGGGAAGGAGTCAGGGTTGGAGGTTGGCAGCAGTAGAAAGGTTGCTCCTCTGTCATGTCCTTATGGCCCGAAAAGTTAGACTTAAGTAGGCCAATGCTTGCATCGTACTCCGAGCTCTTTTCCCTTTTTTGGCTTTCAAAGTCAGGAACATATTGACAGATAGTCTCTGATATTTGTTGAGATGCAGCACACTAGTATCAAATGTTACCTTGAAGATTAAATGCCTGAAGAATTTTGTGAATAAATCTGAACATCATCTCCCTGCCATGAATGAATTAAATCTCTGAATCCTGAAGGATATCTGGATGCAGATTCATTTGTAACATTGTCTGAAGAACACTGGCCTGGTGTTCTTCAGCTCAGTGTTGATGTTCAACACTTTTATGCTCGGCAGCGCCAAGCTTGCTTGCATTTTCATGCAAATGCATCCACAGTGTTTCAAGTAATTTGGCAAATGAATAGTCAGACAAACCAAGTAATCACATTACATCCTGGGTGAGTGAAGGAGGTAAACATAACTGCAAAGCTAAGTTATGTTTATCTAAAATGTAGATATTTATTGTTGCAAGGATTTTAGTCCAGAGGGCCCGGTGGCGCCAGTGTCCGGCAGCCTCGCCTCTGTCAGTGCACCCCAGGGTGGCTGTGGCTACAATGTAGCTGCCATCACCAGTGTGTGAATGTGTGTGTGAATGGGTGGATGACTGGATATGTAGCGCTTTGGGGTCCTTAGGGACTAGTAAAGTGCTATACAAATACAGGCCATTTACCATACTGGCGCGATATACTGGAAATGTTTTGGCTCCACATCCATGATGTGAAGCTCAGACTCCTCAGGCCAGGCAATCTAATCTTCCTTTTTTGGTTTTGGTGAGCATGTGCAAATTGCAGCCTCACTTTCCTGTTCCTAGCTGACAGGATTGGTACCCGGTGTGGTCTTCTGCTGCTGTTGTTGCCCATCTGTTTCAAGGTTTGATGAGTTGTACCTTCAGAGGTGCATGCTCACCTGCATACCTTGACTGTAATGAGTGGTTATTTGAGTTACTATTAGCTTCCATCAACTCAAAGAAGTCTGCCAGTTCTCGTCTGGCGTCTGCCATCAGAAAGGTATTTTCACTCAGAAAACAGCTGCTCACTGGGCATTTTCCTCTATTTTTGGACTATTTTCTATAAACCCTACTGAAAGTTGTGCAGGAAAATCAGAGTAAATTAGCTTTCTCTGAAATACTGAGACCAGCCCATCTGGCACCAATGATTATGCCATGTTCAAAGTCACTATATCACCTTTCTTTTTTTTATTGTGTGCTTTTTTTGTGTGTGGCTTTATTTTGAGCCCCTACTCTATTAACCTATTTCTATTCTGATGCTCAGTTTGAACTTTGAACAGCAGGCTGTTTGACCATATTCCCATGCATAAATGTGCTGGTTTCTGCCATATAAGCAGCTGAACAGGTATACCGAACAAAGTATTTGGTTGGTTAGTTTATGTTGCATGTATTTGGTTAATACGATTTTTTATCAATAAATTATCAATAAAGAACTCACTAAATTGTTGTGTGTCCTGGAGGAGGCCATAGTCAGTGCTTACTTGTAATTTTATTTTATTTTTTTGCTGTTGTTATTGTTTCTTGTTCTGTTTCATATTAATGTTAATATTTAGTCAACACAAAAGTGAGGTGACCCACTACTATCAGTATACGGTATCCCGTGTGCCAACAGACAAGTCTGTGTTGAGCATGTGCATCTTAAGCATCGTTTTTTCATCACTTTCACAGAAGGATAGTTTAACAGATGATAACAAAAAGGGTCAGACAAAACACACACATTACACTTCATTTTAGCAGCAGAGTATGACCCTGGAGACAACAAGGCTTTGTGAGAGAGAGCGTGTGTGTGTGTGTGTGTGTGTGTGTGTGTGTGTGTGTGTGTAGGTGTAGCTGCTTCCACAACCCCGTGCTTGTATTAAAGCTAATAGGCTGATTGCTGCTCTCAGGCCTGACAGTTCACCCATGTCTTCTTTGCTATGCAAACACATTTTAGTAATGACTGCAATTGCAGTAGATCACAAACACACAGGCACATAAACTTACTGTATGCCACTGCAAAGAAACAACAAGGAGCAGAGTCCCAGCAGGCAATATAGCTTTAGAGTCCATTTACGAAACACAGAGGGAAAAGGAAAATTAATATTTCCTGCAGAAAAACCTAATGAGACCTCTTTGTCACTCTCTACTGATCTCCCTCTCAATCACTTTCAATGATGTAACTGGTCCATTAGCAAACACTCCACTTTACTAATCAATTTATCACCCCACAACCACTCCCCTTCTCCTCTCGCGACCTCTGGATAACTCCCTTTCTGCCTTCTCTCTCACAGTCTCTCCAACATACCGTAAAAATGCAATTAGGTGCAGATTAGATGTACCAATGTTAACTTTTCACCTCTGGTTCAACATTCTGTTAATAGGAGGCCCAATTGAAAAGCTCCACAAGTATGAAGAGAAATTTCAAAATAAAATTTTCTACATTGAAAATGATTTGCAATATCACTGTATTTTGCTAATTTGCGTGCGCATATCACTCAGTAGTTACATCTCCACAACAATAGAATAGAATAGAATAGCTCTTTATCATCACTGTTGCAAGAACAATGAAAGGCAGTTTGGCATCTCTCCATGTGTGTGAAATACACGGTTAGTGTCCAGGGTGCGAGGGGTCTTTGATGATGATATTGACTTTCTGCTGAAGTCTGCCAGTTTAAATGGGATTAGTGAGGTGCCAATTGCCCACTCTGCTGCCCTCACCACCCGCTGCACTTTTCTCTTGTTGTCCACAGTACAGCAGTTGAACCTGAGTGTGCAGCAGTAAGTCAGAAGGGTCTCGATGGTGGAACGGTAGAAGTTCACTAGCAGTCTCTGGGGTAACTGGGCATGACGCAGTTTCCTGAGTAAGTACAGCGTTTGTTGTGCTTTCCCTACCTGGTGGGAAATGTTTGTGGACCAGGTAAGGTCGGCCGAGATGTGGACTTCGAGGAACTTAATTCCTTTCTACCCTTTCTACAGCCCTCCCCATCAATGTAGAGGGTAGAGTGCTCAGATCGCCTTGTTCTCCTGAAGTCGGTTACCATCTCCTTGGTCTTGGCTGTGTTCAGATGCAGGTTGTTGTTTTCACACCATTGCTTCAGATGCTGAACCTCCTCTCTGTAGTTGAAACATTGTTGTTCTCGATCAGTCCTAGGATGGTGGTGTCATAATTTGCTGATGGGTTAGTGTTTAAAGTCCGAGACTGAAGAAGTCACTTGAATGAGTGACGAAACGTTTCTCCTACAAAACGCTACGTCCAGATGAACAGAATCAACTTTTGGAGATTTACTTTCCTGGATGATTGAGAATGCATCAAGATATTCAGGTATTGCTACAAATCACCCAAACTGGCAGAACTGGCATTTCGAAACAAATTAATGCACAAAACTGTAAAGGATGTCACCATGGCTACATCCATCCGGTGGTATAATAATTTCAGATTTTCATTGCATGATAGCAAATATAATTCACAAAAACAATAATATTGCAAAATTGATTGAAAATCTAAAAAAATGGATGCGATCGGTCAAAATCATCCTCAGCTTCATGTTATTTACTTAGCTGAAGCAAACATCAGATATGCAATGCTCAGTTTTTATACTGCAGTAACTCAGTCAGGCCGTGCAAAAACTGAAGTCACACCTGTAAATCAAAGCTCAGTGTAGAGCCACACAGTTGCAGTGCTATGGTTAGCTTACACTACTCAAAATGGAGAAGAAAAACCACTGCAAGAGAAGACAATAAATCAATAATTAAACTAAGTATTAATTCATCAACAGCTTGCCCGTCTCCAATGCTTCACTCAACACTGTAACAACAGCCTAACTATACTTTTGTATATGACTAAGGAAGCAGGTTTGCTGCGGGAAGTACCTCGCTCCACAAGTGAGAAGTTGCTGCAGCAACAGAAAAGTGAACCGGTTAGTGGTTGTCAGCTTACTTTAGTCAGGCATAGTGTGGTTGCAGAGTAATGGTTACTGAAAGGGAAGAGAACCACGATAAATTGGAAAGTGATTCTGCTGCCCTAACTGGGCTGGGCTGATTATTTTGTCATGTGCGAATATTTGACATATCAGTTCTTCATTTGTATATATCTTGAACCTTATGTCCATCTTTTACATGCAGTCTATGGGGCCTCAGCATTTAGTCAAAGCATCAACGATTATAGTCTTGTTGCAAGTGTAAGTACTAGTTCTGTATATCACATCAGCATCTGCACTCCTTCTCAACTACACTGTTACATCTCTGTTTTGCAGTGAAACATACAGCAACACGTAGGAGTACAAGATTACAGCTCGAGGCTCTCTCGAAGCACTGTGTCTCATATCTTAAATGATGAGGTGATCTCTGAGTTTACAGTCAAACTCTGATTGCATCATTTAACTTATATCGAAGAAGAGCGCTGGCTGCACAATATCATTGTCATAGAAACACATAGGGAATCTGACACATCTATTTCCTAATGTAATGCTGCAAATTCCGTGCAGTGAAAGGGTGACTCACTCCTGACTTCACGTTCTCACTGAGTAACAAAAACAAAAAAGAGAAGTAACTTAGAACTAAACACACATATCTGTTGGTTCATCTAACACCAACATTGTTTTTACATTCTCTTTGTTCCTCTATTCCTAATTCCAAATAATTGTCATTTTTAAAGTGTATGCTGCATTATAGAGCAAAAACCTACGTTCTCTTAATACAAATGGAGCACTATGCTTACATTATTGCTTTCACTTTCCTTTCACTTAATACCCACTAAAAGCTCAAAAACTGCACATTAAGATGATTGGAGAAAGGATGTGAAACTATAATGACGATCAGTATGAGTGCAGTCATTTAACAAAGGCTGTGCAGACTGTTCTGGGTTTTTTATATTAGATATTTTTTTCCTTAATCTCATGGACTTTTATAAATCAAGAGGTTCAAACTTTTTTGTTTAACGACCATTTTAAAAAATGAAATAAAAAATAGCAGCGTTTTGCTGATGTTTTTACAATTTTGCCATCATTCTGTGTTTCTGGGAGACTTTACACATCACTATTTTACCTATTTTACCTCTATCAGAAAAACTATATGGACTGTAATTTCTTTTTTTATGACAGTTTAAATTTTAGGAAGGCTTTGAGTTGTGCATACTTAGGGCATCTCTTTAAGTGACAAAGCCAAAGCTGTCTTCTACACTTTACATGCACTCATTCCCTTCTTCTGACTGTGCCTTTGCTAGCACTTAAAATAATATTGTTAGGTTGTTTTTAACTATATTCACTGCATGTACAATTTGAGTATTTTATTTTAAAACTACATAACATGTGTTTGTCTCTATGCAATACAACCAGAAAGTCCAAAGGATGTACCTTAACAACACAACAAGGAGGGCCAAAGTGGTATACTTGAGCTCCTGCAGTTAGAAACTTTAACTTTTTAACTGTTTCTAACTGCATGATAAGAGACCGTGGCTCAAGAGTTGGGAGTTCGCGTTGTAATCGGAAGGTTGCCGGTTCGAGCCCCGGCTCGGACAGTCTCGGTCGTTGTGTCCTTGGGCAAGACACTTCACCTGCCACCTACTGGTGTTGGCCAGAAGCGCTTCTGTCAGTCTGCCCCAGGGCAGCTGTGGCTACAACTGTAGCTTGCCTCCACCAGTGTGTGAATGTGTGGATGACAGGGTGTGTAAAGTGCTTTGGGTTCCCTAGGCAGGACTATTAAAAGCGCTATACAAATACAGGCCATTTACCATTTAATGGTGTAGTCTATGCTTTTATTTTAGCTCTGGCATACCTTTGAATTGTACTTACATATTTAACTTCACAAATATATCACTACTAGCGTTGTTATTACAAAATGCAAAATAACAAATTATTGAACTGTCATTGCATATTTATGTATCCTATTACCCTGTCCCATCTTAAAGATAGTGTTATTAATATCCTATTTATCTTCAATATTTGTTATATGAGCTTATTTGAATTTTTTGATATAATTTATTAAAGTTTATAAAACATGCTGCAAATATGTAGAAGGACTTTGCACATATGCAAGGTGTTTTAATACATCTGAATGTGGCAACACTGGTTTTCTGCAATACAAGGAGGAGAAGGTGTGAATGTAGCATCAGCTGTGAGAGTCAGAGTGACTTGACAAACACAGGCTTTTGCCTCGTAATACAACATCTTCATCATCACTTTACACTGAAAGCTCCTGCGATAGTTACACAGCAGCTCTTAACAAGAGATAAGTGAGACCGAGAGCAGTCGCTCTGTGTTACATACATGACAGACCCCGCTGAGCTTCATAAAACAGTTTCACTGAGTTCTTACCTTCACTGGAAGATCCTGATAGGTCAATAACAACATACACCTTCCCCTCTGGTTCCAGGTCAATCTGCAGAGAGAAAGGTAATGAGGAATAAAATAAGAAAAAGACAAAAAGAAGGCAAATAGAAAAAAAAATTAGACAAACTCGTACTAAACAATGCCAAATTAGCAGCTCATGCTGCAGTGTACTCATAAGAGTCAACTTAATTCCTTTTATACTAAATGAAACTGAATTATTTCCTGAAAATAAGAAAATGATTCTTTAATAAATAATAATTAATTAACAATGCTTCTCTACTTCTTTACATGTTAGGACCATTCACTCATCCTACACAGTTTTCCAGGGGTCCATAAAGGACAACATGCATAAAAAACTCACAATCCCCCAGAATAAAAACATTTAGAGATAAGATAAGATAGATAGAGATACAAAGCATTGCAGTTATGAAAAGCATTAAACAAAAGACATGCAAATATGTAAAACATGCCATTTTTCTCAAAGTATCATTGCACGTTTAAGGAAATTGGTGTTTGCAAGGATGTTACGAGGCAGCTAAGGCAGCTAGTTAGCAGAGTCAATAAGAGTAGCTTATGTACTGTTTTGGTTGTTTATTGTATTGTATTTATGCTTTGTTTTTTTTTAATGATAGTATTAAATGGGGGTTTTTATATACTCCTCATAGAACAATGAGTCATTGCAAACCTGATGCAAAAATAATATCTATCAAAATATGAAGCTGCTAGACTCGCAGAGAGAAAACAACTGCGATAGATATTTCTGATTATACCGCCCAGCGCTATCTATGTTGGTTAGATATCCTGAGTAAGCGGAAAATCGCACTGAATGAGGCCCGTAGCTTCATGTGCTCAGATAACTCTTAAGTGGTGTGACTCAGCAATTTATAACAATCAGGCGCTATCAGCTTTAAAATGCATGAACTTCATGTAAGACCATTTAAATATATATGATATAATTCCAATGAAAAATTATTTAAATGAAGAAGTGAGAAGATGGGGGACACAGGTTAGTCTGGTAGGGATTTAAGCCCTGATTAGGGTGCGTCTTTGACCAAACGGTACATCTTACAAGACCATCCTCCAGATACTGCCTGCAAGTGAAGCCAGAAGCAGAAGGTTGCCCAGGCTGCAGCGGACTTGCGTGCCTCAGGAGACCAACATGGAAACCACAGGGCGAGTGAGCTAAAACCAGCTGCAAAGTTGTTACTCTGACAAGCGAACAGGGCAAGAGATGCAAAGTGAGATGTAGACAAAGGAAAGCATTAAAAATCCTTGCACAGCTTCACCTGAAGGCACCTTGTGAGTGTTGCATCCTCTAAACACATCTTGTTGGCTGAGGACTCTCTTTTAGGCTGGAACTGAGCTAAACATCAAGTGAATTCTAACTTTCGGCAGGGTCAAAAGTGCAATCAAGTAAAAGAAAGAGGTGCACTGACTCACAACACAAGGGGAAAAAAACACGAGTTTCCTAGAATTACTAGTTTTATTCCAATACCGCTGGAAACCAAAACTGCAAATTAAATTAAAATACAATTTTCCAGCCACCTAGCCCTACCAACAACTTCCCAGATTTGATACCATCTGAATTTGAAAACGCATAAAAAATCTAGACTTTTAGACAAGGGGCACGTGGTCTGATGGAAAACTGCTTCTTATTCTGCTATCACTATGCACCATCACTGCAAGCTAATTAGCAGAGATCAGTGGAGCAAGAACAGGGGGAGCATTACCCTGCTCTGCCTTCCCTTCTTCAAAGTTTCAGTCACCTTGTCTCAGTTACAGTTAGAGTGGCAGGTATGTAAATGTGAGGTCTGTTTTGTCAAATGTTTTTGCATGCTATGTTGCTCTCTTGCATGCACAATTATGCAATGAAAAAACACAAACCCTACCAAAAGAAGTTTTAAATAGGGGATCATTCAAAGGACAGCCCTATGATGTGATTGTTTCACATGTGGTTTTCACAGTATTTTCCGTTATGTGCTTATGGTATTGGAAAAGAAAAAAAGCAACGCAACCAAAAATTTTTCACCAACCTGTGAGAAACCGTACAACTGTGGCATCCTGTTGGGCCAAAATATCACAGTGCCACTTGCAAGACACACTGGCAATGTGGCAAGAAAGTTCAAGGAAAAAACTGCTGTGGCGTGCAGTTGAGATTGACACATATCCTGTCAGACACCCACACGTCAAATATATACCTCACAAACACTCACAGCCACACTCTCACACGCATAAGACCCATATGCAAATATCGAGGAGTCTGAATGGTTTTAGGGAGAAGTTGAGGGAAGTGGAGATTATTGAGTGCCTGCACGTGTGTGTGCATACAGTATAAATCAAAGCATGTATGTCTGCGCCTTAGCACACTTGAGCAATATGATGAAAGTGGGTACTGGCTGAAGGGTTCACTGAGTTTCTACCAGCAGATTGTACCACCCACGGTGGTGATAATCCCAATGTGAACACACACATTCACACATTCACACGCACACCGTGAACAGCAGTAAGCGAAGACTCGTGCAGTGAAGGCGAACAGGCGTGGGTTCAGTAATGTATACAGTAAGAGATGGAAAGCAGAGAGAGGGAGACGGATGAGGGGGAGGACAGAGAAAGTTTGTTGGCTCGTTCCAGTACGACAGTGAAGGAGAAGGAGGAGGGGGAAGAGGGTAGCACTCTTCCTGATCTTTTTTTTTTTTTTTGCAGTTGTAGTTGTTAAAACACATTTTATATCCAGTACTTGTTCCTGGAATGGCACTTCTTTTTCTTTCCCCGCTTAATGGATCTTCATCATTAGGCAGGACAGTACACTGTGAACATTTTGAGGTTTAACAAGATAATTATTCGCATCCATCTCCATTTTCTAGAAGAACAAATGGAAGGAAGGAAGTCATTGTGGCAGATGGACAGATGAGAGAGGCAAAAAATTACCATGAAACTGACAGAGGAGGGACAGTTGCATTCTGGTGACAAGACTGAACGATCTATAAACAACAAAATTACTCAGATTTGGGCTGTTTTTGTTGCCTCTGTCAACCAAGCAAAGAAAGTGTGTTGTCTTTGTGACAGATATGGAAAGAACATGTAGGTGTACTGACAAGTGTATTGGGGATGTGTTGTTTTTCTAAACCCATACACACTAAAATTATCCAGGGTAAAAATGTTTTATAGAGAGGGATTGACATTAAGTGTAGTTATAAGTCAGGCAGATTGTTTGGAAGCAGTAAAGCAGGCCAATGATAGCTGTTTTTGATGAATAAAATGGGCTGTTTCCCATAACTGCTACAGCACCAGAAGTCTTTTTGCAACCAGAAGTATACCAATCTGGCTGTTCATCCACCCATCCACCTTTGCTTATTCAAGCCTGGGTCATGGAGGTAACAGTTCCTTTAGTAACCTTCCTTTTCCCAGCAAACAAGGTGTTCTCAACCCACCTGAGAGATCAATGCAAAAAGCAGAAACCAGATCCTGAGAAAGTGCAAACCTTACATCACTTGGTTACTCTGTTAAAATGGCGTTCATTCCCCTTTTCATACATTTTTTGAACAGAACTGGTGACAAAAGGCAGCCTTGGTGGAAACCAACGCAACTGGGAATGGCCTGTAGCAATATACCCCTACTATATACCCCACCACAAGATACCCCATACTCTCAAAACACCCCAACACACCCACATACATGCTCAAGGGGATAAACAGTTTATCCAGCATTCTGGATAGGACAATAACCAGATTGCTCCTCCTGAGTCCGAGGTTTAACTAATGGATAGACTCTCTTCTACAGGACTCCGGTACAGATCTTCCTAGGGAGGCTGTGGATTGTGATCCCCCTTTAACACTCTCTGTTCCACCTTCTTAAAAAGGCAAACCATCCAATGGTCTGCCAATCCAGAGGAATCGTGCCAGATCTCTGTGCAAGGATGGGTCAACCAAGACAACCCCACAACATCAAGAGGGTTAAGGAACTCAGGCCGAATCTCATTGACCCCAGGGCCCCTTCTACTTGGGTGGAAGAGAGTTGTTTAACTATCTCAGTGACATCACCCCTAGTGATGGATAAGTTACCCCCCACATTTTTAGAGTGCTTCCTCCATGGAAGCAGTTGAGGAGATCATCAAAGTATTCCTTCCAACACCCAACTATATCCACAGTGGAAGTCAGCACCGCTCCATCCCCGCTGCAAATAGTGTGACCAGATGATTTTCTCCTCCCTAATCATCTGATGGCTTGCCAGAATTTCTTTGAGGGCAGCCAAAAGTCCTGCTCCAGGGCCTTAACAAACTCCTCCCACACCCAAGTTTTTTTTATGAAGGTCCATGCTGGTTATTTGGGATGTGCCTGACGAGGCCCAGCAGGCAAAGGCCAGGTAACCAGGCACTCTCTCTAAACCCTTTAAAGACCAATCACCTGCAAAGTTAAAATGACCAATTACTGTTTGGCATGTTTGCAGACATTTTCCAGCCCATTCTCACTCCCGAGGCGTAATATATTGACGATTTGTCAAGTCCCGAGGCATTCCCGGGGAACGCGAAAGGTGACCTTCCGCATTCTTATGCTATGCACCGGGTTAGGGATGAAATCCAGTAGAATAACTCTCCCGTGCTAATACACATTCCAGCCATGTATTCCCTAACCCTAACCCTAACCATAACCTTATCCCTAACTTTAACCAGCACTTTAATGACGTTAGATAGTGTTTTCCAAAGCAATTTAAGTAAAAAAAACATTACATGCGTAGAATGGTTCTCATTTTTCCTAATTTTTCCGATCTCGTAACATAGGGACGTGTTGTCACCTGGCGCAAAATGTTACGCTTTGGGAGTGAAAACGTGTTGCATATTCCATGCAAACTACAGGCAACTGTAGCAATCTGCTAACGACTAATCGCATCACTTGCCAACAATTTTTCCCTAGCAATCTGAGATTGTCCATAATTTTTGCCTGGAAAAGGAAGGTGTGGGTAATTTTAGTTCTACATTTACAATAAAAGAATATGTGAAGCCCCAAACTTAAAATCAGAGACCTACACAACAAACATTCAAAAGTATAAACACTGGTGTATGTAGAGCCTTAGAATGGAAACAACATCAGGAAAGAAAAAAGCGCTGTGTCCATCAGGACCTCAAAGATCACAGCATACATGCACACAGTGCCTTTGAGGTCACAGCTCTCCATTCATCTACTGCTACTGAGCGTGCTCAAACTCAGGTGCCGATGTCACTAAATATAGATGCTGAAGAGGAAGGAAAAGGCCCTTCAGTGTGCATGTGTGTATGTCCGCTGGTTTTGTTATTATGAATTCACTCCCATACACATGGCACACACTCTAGATTTACTTGTCATCGCTGTTTAACTGACAGCCCACAATTTTATGAGTTCGACTGGTAAAAGGAACATTTTAAGATTAATCAGGGAATAACTTCATCATATGACTTCACATAAAACAAATCCATTTTTCAGTTTTCATAAAAATCAAACATGTTAATGTGAGATGTATGTTAATCCAATCTAGATTTGATTGGTTATAAACAAACAGAACAATACTGTATATCTGCTACTTGATTTCATTGGCAGATCAAACGTCACATGGTTTTCATCAGTTAGTACTTCACTATGCATATTGTGTTGTATATCAAACAAGGAGTCAAATTTAATATATATTTTTTCTTTCGAAAAGCCTTAAACTGTACACTTATTTATAGTGGAAAAAACACACATACAGACACACACAGACAAACAAATGCGCACATAGGAAAATTAAATTGCAGCCTTTAACTCAATTGAGCAGGTTTTCCTCCATCCTGCCTCATCTGCCCTAATGCATCAAAAGCATGTGTGTGTGTGTGTGTGTGTGTGTGTGTGTGTGTGTGTGTGTGTGTGTTTGTGGTTTATGTTAATAACTGTAAAGTGCTGAGATGATCAGTCATTCTGTTCAATCTTTTAACACCATGAATGTTCATCACAATTATCCTTTTTCTGTGTTTGCTCTCACACACGATGTGCTCATGAACAGGACCCCAACATACATGAACTCGTCCACTGAGCTAAGGCCTCAGACTTGGAGGTGCTAATTCTCAACTCTGCCACTTCACACTCGGCTGCAAACCGCCCCAGTATGAGCTCGAGGCTGTCACTCGATGAAGCCAACAGGACTTAATAATCTACTACTAGCATAGGTGAGATCCTATACCTGCAAATTCTTTCCATAAAAATCATTAACAATCTGGAACAAAGGGAAGCCTTAGTGGAGTCCAACAGCCAGCTAGTCTACAACTACCATGACCAAAACATATGTAGGGACTTTTTGTTACTTCACTGCTACTGTATAAAATGAATTAGAGATGCAATTAAGGACTTTTTGAACAGCTTAATTTTTGTTTATTACCCTTTTTGCAATTTACTAAGCAGGAGTATATTTTGATAATAAATTGAGCAAAATGTATCTTATCCACAAAGCCCAAGATTGGTTATTTTATGCAGCTGTTGACTAAATTTGGGTCTTTTCTTTTTCTTTTTTCCCCAGGTAGAAACTTCAAACAATAGCCCTGGGTGTAAGGGGCAAAAGTGTGACTCAGCTGTATATTGCTGTGCAGCTTCTACTGTGTATGAGCATGTGTGAGAAAGTGTGAACTCCTAGTGATCCAGACTGGCCCAAAAATAAAGGTCCTTCAACAAGTCATGACTCCTTTCCACACCTGCCAGCTCTCTAAACACACAGAGACACACACACACAAACACACAGCCCCACAGGCTGTCAAGGTTGAAGTGAAATCACATGACTTTGGTGAACTCTTGGCTCTAAGCCGCTCCAGACACGCTGTACGCTGACACGCTGACGTTCTCTCCTCCAACATGAAAACAACAATGGTAATGTAATAATATATGTCACTCTGATTTTAGGGTCTACATTTATGCAATTAACATGAATGAAATACTATAATCCAGGGAGAAAACTGACAATAAAATCATCGTGTTGTACAATCATGCTGTATTTTAGTAAGTCAGGAGTGACTGGGGAGTGCCCAAGACTAAGACCAAGTATCCAAGTCTTTCAATGCCAAACTATCTGTGCAGCCAACTTGTTTACCAAACTAGAAACACCGAGCGAAACATCATGCACTCCCATGGTAAAATGCCCTCTTTAACAGGAGGAAAAAACATTTACAGATTGCTACAGAAAATCTTTTCAGTTCATTTGAACTCAGCTGAGTAAAACCGTATTAGGCCTTTCTTATTAATCGGGCAAATATGGTCACTTCTGGTGTAAAAAGCAACATGTGATCAAAGCATAAAAATGGAATTCCTCAAACCAATCTCTAATATCGTGGTAGCTATGTACAGCTTTTATGGAGTGTATAAAAAAAGACACTAAATGTGGCCACATTTCAGTGTGGACAAAACTATTATAAAACATATTCAGTGATCAGGATGTGGTCTCAAAAAAGAAGAGAATCACAACTGCGAGAGAAAAACTCTGAGTGATAATGAGTGAGAGACAAAGCGAGAGCGAGAACAGGGAGCACATTGTGTTTTATCTATTCTCCGTGACAGAGAGCACACGGCCCCTGTGGACTGACACACTGCAGAACCTTCAGACACACACACACAAACACAGACACACTGCTAAACTTGTAAGAGCGCCTGTTGAACACACGCCTAACATAAACCCATGCAAGCTTGGTATAAGCTTGCTCTTCTGCTCTAAGAGCTCCAAAGGACTGTCTCAGATTTCAGTTTCATCCCGTTTCAGCTTGTTGGCCTGATGTGCCCCTTTCTCAAGGAAGTGATGGTCATGCTTCAGTTCACCTCAGTGTAGCCACTTTGTCACTAGGTTAATTTATTTAATTTTTCATGTCTTTTTTTTTATTATGGCATTAATTCATTTTCGTGACCGAAAAAAAGGGACATTGTAACATTGGATATAATAATGCAAAAAGGGTTATGAAACTACCAGAATCATAAAAGCTGGTGAAAACAAATTTGGTCATAAAAACAGAAAAGACAATAAATAAATATAAATATAAATAAATATAAACAAATAAAACAGTTTTTTTTAAGTAATGAAAAAATTTCAACAATGAAGTGATGCATGCGTATCACTGTTGTGCATGGGATGGCTGGATGTAGACAAGCTGAGATTGCAAACATTGCCACATTTACAAGAAACATGCAGAAAACGAAATCCTTATCCAACAAATATCTGAAAATCTCTAATATGTTACAAAATTTACAAAACCTATAACCTTTCAAAAGGGTTTCATAACTTCATTCTCACTCAACCAGCAAATTAGGTCACATTGCAAAGATGCCCAGTGGTCTAATGGATAAGCTATCAGCTACTGAAGCTGGGTTCAAGTCCCATCTGGGTCATATATATAGAGTCATATATAGACAATCCCTATGGTTGCAAACACATCTCTGGGCCTATAGAAGTTGATAAGAAAGCATCCTTCTGGTCTGAACTCTTTCATTATAAGTATAAACTCATCACTTCAGTTATTCATTTGTTTTAATATTTTATTTATTTAAAGTGAGAGAAAGAAGCATTATCTGAGACACGCTCACTGGCTACCAACACATAAATCATGAATTGGTAGCCAGCGAGTACGGCGACAGTCAGGTCCATCATTCACTCATCACATCTGATTTCTCAGACTTGACAAACCAGTTGGTGGTGTATTCAGCACAGACTTTTTGCACCATACGCTGAGCAGTGTGCATGATGTATAAATGCAATGAAAAAAAAAGTGTTTCTGTTTAGATCTGAAGGTCTATAGAGACTCTGTAACCCAGAGTAAAGGACGAAATGAAAATAATGTCTTTTGCTGTTGCAGTCAATTAATGACAAACAAATGGAGGCATTAAACCCAAGAATTAAGATGAGCGCACATATGTTCTGGCTCCAGAGAGTGACTTTAAACAGCTGGATTGTTTCTACTAATGCACTGGATTTACTTCAAACAAGCCAGAAATACGACAAACATACAAATATACACACTTAAACACACAGGCCCTCTGTCGGTTCCCATTCATAACTGTCCTTGTCTTTAGCCACGTTTGTCTTTGCCTAATTTGTCCCTGTTGAATAAGTGATGCCGCAGCATTGTGAACTAAGCAGCTATGGTGACACACACAGACAGACACAGTTTCTCTGCCTCATATAAACTATTTCCACCAGAGTTATGCATTTAAAAGTGTTTACTTTATTAGTTGTCAGAGATTTATTTTTCAAATAAGACTTTTGTACTTCAGTTACTTAATAAGTAACTCAATAAGAGAAGATAAGAGAGTGTCGCTTTTTCCCAAAGTAACACTATGTTCACCAGAACATTAAATTCAGTGTCAGATTGTGGGTATTTTACATGATTTAATCTACTGCTGCAAACTGACACTAACAATACAGAGGATTCTCACACACAGCTACAGTCGTCTGATAATGTTTGATCCATTGCATATTGATCAGCCAGAAGCACCACAGAGGGGGACCTTGACCTTTCCTCGTTTTCCAAGCTGCATATCCTTAAATCCTTCACTCACTCCCCTCACACAAAGATTAGAGGAGAGGAGACAAGGCAACTTCCCTGGGCGCCTGCTTAGTGGCTGCCCACTGCTTCACTGAGCGAATGGGTCAAATGCAGAGAAAAAACAAGTAATTTCCCCACAGGGATCAATAAAGTATACATTATTATTATTATCTCCCTAAATGGGACTTCTAACCTCACTGTGACATTAGGCACAAATGCACCATACGATTTTTGCTGTAAATGGTAAACGGCCTGTATTTATATAGCACTTTTAATAGTCCCTAAGGACCCCAAAGCGCTTTACATATCCAGTCATCCACGCATTCACACACACTGGTGATGGCAGCTACATTGTAGCCACAGCCACCCTGGGGCGCACTGACAGAGGCGAGGCTGCCGGACACTGGCGCCACCGGGCCCTCTGACCACCACCAGTAGGCTACGGGTGAAGTGTCTTGCCCAAGGACACAACGACCAAGACTGTCCGACCAGGGGCTCGAACCGGCAACCTTCCGATTACAAGGCGAACTCCTAACTCTTGAGCCACGATCGCCCCGCAATTAATGCTCATGATATGTTTTGCGGAATACTTTTAATTAATTTACAATATGGTAAAATATGACAAGATAACTATTATATAGCTACGAGTTCTCCTCTGGTTGTGGTTTGCATATTCCACAACTGTGTCATCCCTCTTTAACATGATGAAGACAAAAACAGCACCTCTGCCCCTCCACCAAGCCTCCTTTCCTCTGTCCTCTCCACTCCAGATGTATTTTAGGAGTTAAGACCTCTTTCAATATGGCGTGCTGACACTGATTTCCAAGTCAGAGGCAGGGGTACAAAGCACAGAGGACACAGTTAGGAACAAATTAGAGAAATGAGAAAACCCTTTTTCTCCTACTTCATGCAAAACTACAAGCCTGCTTCAGTGTTTCGGGAATTTAGAAGCTGTTCGGGAAAAGAAAGGAGACCAACCAAAACAAAGACATTGATGCAGCTCATCAGGTTTGTAAGATGAACGCAACGGGGGAAAGATAAGACAGAGATGTTGTAGTTCGAGGAGTTTTAAGAGCTGTAGTTAAGCTCACAAGGGATTTCTCCCCAAAACTGTAAAAACCTTCACTATGGGAAGCTTTTAAGAGGAGAGTTGCCCCATTTATTGTCATTAATGATCCAGCATTAGCTGTATGTAACAAGAAACCGGAATAACTGCAGAATAACTAAATTATCCTGGTTAGTCCAATCAATATTTGTGGACATGGGTGTACTTGTCTCAGTAATGCAGAACAGCCAATTAGTCGATCCACATACTCACTGGCAAAGAGAGAGTCGGAGCAAGCGCCATACTTTAGAACATCCTCTCACATCCTCACAACAACCTGCCACCGTCTGAAGTACGTTTCCTTCCCCAATACAAAAACTTTGCCTAATTGCACCATAAATGAGCTTTTCTATTCTTATCGATCACTAAAGCATTTTACTTGATAAGTTACGCTTACACAGGCATGGGTACAGGGCTCGGTCTAAATGATGCGTGGTGACTTTATTTAGTGACCTACTTCTATTTCCTAAATAAAACACAACCACATGATGTGCAGGACTGTGTCACAGCTTATGATGACCCATTGTCAAGGCGTTTCCTTGCTGAAAATAGGTCTTTGGTATAAATGAATAAATGAACCTGGACTTTAAAATATTCTAATCAGTGTGCTGGTGACCTTCATTTGGAGTAAGTCCAAAAGTGTCGAGTCTTGACTGAAAATAAGGGGAAAATAGTGATGGGGAATGGCAAAGCTTGAGCCATGGATGACATGGTCAGCATAACCTGTGCTCAAACCTTTATCTTGACGTTAAATGTTCTTTTTGACCTCATTTCATTTTTTTAAACCACAAAGAAAAATGTAAACATATGCAAAATAGCAGATGAACGAATGAGATGGCATTGAGGCAAAATTATAAATGTACACACTGTGATAACCATAGGTCAAAAATGTCTATCATCTAAAAATATAGCACATTTGGCACACTGGATAAATATATAGCAAAGCATATCTGCAGTTTTTGTATTGAATTCTCCTTTTCCATGCTAACTAAATTACTCACATGTTGCTCAAATTTACAACAAAATCTTGAATAATCATGCCTCATAGTGCTGTATCACCCCAACAGAGCACTTTGCTGTCAGACTGCTGGCTTGCATGTGGCTCCTTGAGTATTTAAAAGTAAAACGGGAGGCAGAGCCTCCAGCTTTCAGGCCTCTCATCTGCAGAGCCAGGTCCCACTTTGGATTCATAACACAGAGACACTCTCTACTTTTAAGATTAGGGTTAAAACTTTCCTTTTCATAAAGCATATAGGTGTAATGTTTATTTAAGTCATCTATACTTATACATCAATACTTGTTATTAATCTCTGGCTTTCCTTCACTTTGTGTCCTTTGTCCTGTCTAACTCCCCTCACCTACCGCTGTTTACGGCAGATGCCGCAGCCCCTCCCTAAACCTAGTTCTGCTGGAGATTTCTTCCTGATAAAACTGAACTTAATTAAATAGAATTTTCACCTCAGCCACCACATTGTGCACATTACATGCTGTGGACTGATTTATAGCGTAAATTACTTGATTGTGCAAATATAGTCTGTAAGGCATACTTCCTCTGATTAGTTAACTGAGGTCCTTTAGTTTGTCACTTTTATCTGGCTTTAAACAAACACTGTACCAACCAGGTAAATTTAGTGAGCATACACACACACACACACAAAAACACACACACCTCCACAAATATATCAGCAACTGCTGGACTGACAGTGCAGAATTTTAATATACTGCATGTTAGTTTGTATGTTTCACAGCCATAAACTAGTCTTTGCAGCATAAGACTTTAAAGCATTAAGTTAGAAAAATGGCACACTGAACCTCAACTTCAACAACCAAATCACTCTCAGTGTGCCTATGCAGATCCCTTAGAGGCCCTCTCTGACAATATCTGTATGTACCATTTGAACGCAAGTGCATCTGTGCAAAAAGCAGCAGTTGTGGTTTCTCACAGATGGAGATAGAAATCATTGCCTGGAATAACGGAAGAGAGAAAAACAGAGATTGAGGAGAAACATGTGCATTAACCTCCAACTGACTCGAGGCAGGGTGGATGACGCTCTAAGGGAGCAGGAAGAGAAGTGGGGAAAGAGACAGACAATACTGGAAGGAGATTCAGAGACAACTATACTCACAGTCACCACTGACTGCCACACAGCGCCTCAGTGTCCAAACCAAATGTTAACAAATGTATCTGAAGACATTTACTTAACAGAGATAATAAATGCCGGTGCAGACATCAAAGGAAAATAAAATACTGTACATAAAATCTAATACTCATAACTAGAGCTGGGCAGCATCTCCAAACATTTGTATCACGATATCTTCTGAATTTTTGAGTTTGCATTGACTTCTTCTTTTCTTTGGAGTTTATAAAAACTCTTGTGTCCTCATAAAACAACAAAGAAGACATAAAAACAATAAAACACAGCTAAAACAATACACGCTCCACTCTCAGGCTCTGTCAACAACAATTAAATATTTGGCACAGGGCTTCAGAGCCAGTCTTTTTATGACTTGTTATGATTTTGACTTAGCAGTAATGTCTGCTGCCACTGTTTTTAAAGCAAGTCAACATCTGGCTCATTACCTTTAGTATTTCCAACACACAGCTGTTACATGTAGACTTGAAACAAACTCCATTTGGGATAAT
>NW_024582467.1:495754-496932 GCF_018398535.1 Haplochromis burtoni
TTTTTAAAGCAAGTCAACATCTGGCTCATTACCTTTAGTATTTCCAACACACAGCTGTTACATGTAGACTTGAAACAAACTCCATTTGGGATAATTCTTCCAAACTCTGGGGCACCAGTTACTCTGTCGTTGGGTTAAAACATTATCTTTGCCTCACCTGGTTCCTGAGTTGCCTCAGTGAAGTCCATCACACAAGAAGCACAATGACAAACAGGCGCAGTGAAGCAAAATAAGCAAAATGATTCTCATATTTAAAAAATAACAATATTTTCTAAAAAAAGGAAGACACAACTGGTTACATCGTTAAAAAACAGTCTGCAGGATTCCTTCTCTCCTATTTTAACATCCGGTAGCTAGCATTACTAGCATTTCCTTCACCTTTGTAAGTTTATAAATGTGACATTAATAATGTTAAAAATAATTTTCTTGGCTTTAAAGTAGTGAGCCAAGAAAATTAGTTCTTAGTTGTAGTAATACAGGCCTCTTCTCTAATGGCTGCTAATATATCATTTTTAGGCAACTACAAAGTCCACAATAAATTAATAGTGTGAATGAAATTCAGATCAGTACGCCACATGTAGAACTATACAACCCGGCAATATTGGTCACTTCTACTTAAACACCAGGGTTTTTATAGTTAACCAAAATGAATCTAAAAACTAAAACTAGATGTGAAAGGACCTTATTGTAGCTGGAATTTTCGCCTCATTCACGCAGCTCCTGAAGCAGTTTAATATTCCTCGGCGGCATTTTTTCTGCTATTTAAAATTTCGTTCATTTCTGGAATTACCTGAGGAAACTTCTTTGGATAAAATTATTAATAAAAACATTCATAAGAGAGGGGCGATTAAAGAAATCTATACTATATTATTAGATCTACAGTCTCCTTCTCTCTCCATCCTTGAGGCACAGGGGAAGAAAGACCTTGGGATGGATATAACAGATGAACTCTGGCAATCTTTTCTCCACAGGGTACACTCCTCTTCTATATGTGCCAGGCATGGGCTCCTCTGATTCAAGGTCCTACACCGATTACCTATCTCCAAGGAAAACTTAGCCAAGTTCTATCTGGGAGCTGACCCCCTGTGTAAGAGATGTAAAGCAGAAACAGGGTCACTCCTTCATACTTTTTGGACGTGCCCCAATCTTCATAACTATTGGGTGTCTATATCTAATAC
>NW_024582467.1:496952-544576 GCF_018398535.1 Haplochromis burtoni
ATGTAAAGCAGAAACAGGGTCACTCCTTCATACTTTTTGGACGTGCCCCAATCTTCATAACTATTGGGTGTCTATATCTAATACCTTTTCAGAGATATATAACATTAAATTTGATCCTTCTGCTCTTAGGCTGTCTTTGGAGTGATACCTCAAAGTCACTCTCTCAAAATACTTTTCGAATTCTATTGTCTTTGCTTCACTTTTAAGATGGAAGCAGGACGCTCCTCCCACACATGAACAGTGGCTTGCAGACCTCATGAGGTTTTTTCAACCACCAAATTTCTTAAGGCATGGCAGCCATTTCTATTTAAAACATTTAAATTGATCACCTTATCATGACCGGATACCAAATCTCTACATCACTATCGTAGTTAACTGTACACTGAATGTCCCTTATACATTTTATTTTTATATTTGAGTTTTGTTTGGGGGTTTGTTCCTTCGTATTTCTTCTCGCTTTCTGTTATCTTTTGGGGTATTGTACATATTGAATAACAAAGTACTGTATATTTAAAGTTCTCCCAGTAACATGCTGTTGTAACTGAAAATAAAATTATTAAAAAGAAAACTAGATGTGAAAGAAAAATGTTTCAATTAATTAAAATCAAAATAGAAACTAGACTTTAAAAAAGCCAAAATAACTGAAATGGTTTTGGGAACCTGGAAATCTGAGTAAAATAAAATAATAAGATAGAGGTAATATCCTTAATTTTAGTGCTTCTTAAGCTGGTAAAATTTGTTATCATAACTTACCTGATGATGCTCTGTTGGACATGTTTATTGAGACTTTAGATGTCTATAAGACTGTACCTATAAGTCAACAAAAATATAAATATGATATAACTCAGACAAACACTGAACATAATTTAGTAAAAAATGTCCCTTGAAAGAGATCCTTCACACTTAATGTACATTGTGTATTAATACTAGTTTAGCATACCATTGTGTTTAGCAGCAACAACCTAAAAAAAAAGATTTTGAACGAAACTCTTTCAATGCAGTTTAATTAATTAAATTCAGACACTTTCTCTTGAAGAAAAAAAACACATCCACTGCCCGAAGCCCTTACTGTGCGTTCTGTGTTAACAGACACGTTATCTGCAGAATATGTTGCATGTATCCTTATGACTTTGTGCCTTGAGGGGAAACTGACTGTGGGAGGAGCAACAAGAAAATTAATATTACAGAGCTGAAAAACACAACTACACTGCACAAGTTCATCTTCTCGATAATACTCGTGTTTATTGCTCTCTCACTCTCAGCATGAGTGGAGGAGAGAGGAAGAGACCGCCCACACACCCATCTGCTTCTACTACTACTGCACACACACACCCACACACGCAAAAACACATACATACATCTACATTCAAAAAATCACGCGAAAAAAACACAAATTATGCATTAGTATTAGCAATTACACCACAGCTTTCCAACTTAGATCCATTGTGCCACAAATGTCTGCAAGAAAGTGTTTTGTATGCACCAGCCTATATTACGGTCTTGGTGTTCTTCCAGGTCTCTTGTACTGTGTGATCTATTTGAACATGTTGTCATGTTGCTAAAAAAAAAGGTTGTCTCTGGGTTATCTTGCACACACTTCACACAAACACACACACACATATTCACAGTACACACATAGTATATCATACTGTCCTCGCCCGCCAACGCTAATTCAAAACATACCTGAAGCATTAGTCGACCATTAGCTCCACTTAAAGATTTATATTAGAGCTGTTTGGCCTTTATAAACAGCAGGCTGCAGAACACAGCCCTGTACTGAAGGCCTCGAACACACCACATGACAAACATCTTAACTTGTAAATTTACAAGTTGAAAAAACCCCCCCGAATTACTCAAGATGTCTGCATCTGCTCTGGATGAAGAAACTACTATGAGAAATACCCAGAAACATGTGACTTAAGATTTATCTCTGTTTGATCAACAGAAGATGAATGTTAGACATTTTCAACCACATAAAACAGCAGTTTGTCAAAAGTCTAGACCCATGCTGGCACCATATGAAAATAGGTAACAGGGTATCTATTCTATGTCAGAGTGAACACTGTGGTTATTTTAAAATTAATAGTTTATTTAGTGGGCAGCACGGTGGCACGGTGGTTAGCATTGTTGCCGCACAGCAAGAAGGTTCAATTCCACCATCAGGCCGGGGTCTTTCTGTGTGGGGTTTGCATGTTCTCCCCGTGTCTGCGTGGGCTCCCTCCGGGTACCCCGGCTTCCCCCCACCATCCAAAGACATGCAGCTTGTGGGGATAGGTTAATTGGATAATCCAAATTGTCACTAGGTGTGAATGTGAGTGTGAATGGTTGTCTGTCCCTGTGTGTTAGCCCTGCGACAGACTGGCGACCTGTCCAGGGTGTACCCCGCCTCTCGCCCCATGACAGCTGGGATAGGCTCCTGCGACCCTGAAAAGGATAAGCGGAAGCGAATGGATGGATGGATAGTTTATTTAGATGCCTCTCCTGTTGCACAGAAACAAAAAAGAAGCTAAAATTCAGTTCAGTTCTATTCTATTTATGTAGTGCCATTTCACAAAACCAGTCACTTCAAGGTGATTTATATTGTAAGGTCAACACCCTACTAGACAAAAAACTCCAAGAATCAGATGAGCCACTATAAACAAGCACTCCATCACAGTGGGGGAGGGGGGGAGGGGGGGGGGGGGCTTTGCTTTTAACACAAAGGGAGTACACACTAGCTTTGGTGGAATCGTAACTGGAAATGGGATACTGGCATACCTTTTATCTGCATCTAATGTAAATCAAACCACAGTTTACACAATAAACATGATGTACTGAAGAAGTCTCGCAAGTAATGACCGAGACCATAATTTCACCACAAATGAGTTTACCAAAGTCATAACTGTAGTAAGCACTAGGGGAGTTTTGTCATGTATATATATCATCTATATATATACAATATATAGGTTGTATATATACAATACAGTCTATGCTGGCCGTCAGAGAGATGGTTTAAGAAGCTTCACTAGTGGCTCCACTTTTCATTTTCACAGGCAATGTCCATCTTTTATGTACTTATATACTGTAATATCAAGTAACAGGTTGATATTATCTGTCGATACTAACTACTTGCCGATCTGACAGTATGGCCATTTGTGATGGCCTACAAATGAAAAATTAAAGACAGGAGAAAGATATTGATATTGTATAGTTAGTCCACCAGACAACATTGAGCAACTTCCCAGCTGATCCGAGCAGAGTCGGGCAGAGCATAAATAAGTAAATAAATAACTATACATAACACACATTAGGAAAATCTGTTTAAGACTCAAAAAATATTGGTCGATATATCAGATTTTTAAATGACCAAACATTGGTTTCGGTATCATTCCTATGCTTTCAGGTAGAGGGATTCATTTTGCTGGATTCAAAAAATGTTGTTGCAAGTTTATAATATATAAGTTAATAAGTTGCTAAACCTTAGGTTTGGCGAAACATCAAGACAAAGGTGTAGTAAATATACTCTTTTTATTTTTCATTTTGCTTTATTTTGTTTTTACAATATCCGCAAATGACTAAGGGGGCAACTGACGAAGAAGTTTGGATACCTCCAAGAATTTGTGGTCTATCTCTGACTACGAGGTTGATTCAAAGATTCAATTATTAATGTCACATGTTGTCAACTGAAGCTTAATGAGCTTCATCTTAACCTAATCACACTGAGATGCATTCCTCTGGCGTAGGGGAGAAAGAAAACTGTCCCAAAGCCTTTACGGTATCACATGAGCTTTAGTCAAGCTGAAGTCATGTGGCTTCATGTATCCTCAAAGAGACCTACAGCTACAAACTCACTGACACTTGTACAGGAACACAGCACAGATAAACACAGAGATACAATCATCTAGGGGAAGTTTCATGAAGGCAAAAACTAATGAGAAGAATCATCTTGCACTTTTACTAAGAATGTCACCTAGATGAAAATTTGCAGTAATTTTCCAGTTATATACTGCATTGTGCATATGTAGGTACATTCCTGTATGGCTGCTTGTGCTTCGAAAGCATGTTAACATTTCCGAAGCTTTTATTGAATCTAGCAAGACACATGATTTATTATTCCCCAGGACATCACGTTGCCTTACTTAAGAAGTCGACCGCTTTGGAAGCCAACAAGTTTTAATTTAGGAGACTCAGCTCTAGCCATGATTCACACTCAACAACTGTTGTCATATTTTGATTAAACTGATAGTTATATCTAGTTGGTACACCACACTGTAAAAAAAAAAAAAAAAGTAATATATAAGTATTTTACTGTGTATTTTACAGTTTTGTACAGTTTTTCTAGAATATCATTAAATTTACATAAATAGGCTGTGATTTTACATTTCAAATGTAAAACAACATAAAATCACTGTAAATGTAATAAAACAGAATTTTCTTGTTTTTTAAATATATTTGTCTGTACATATGCATATTTAGACTGTTAAAATACATTCACAAATGTATCATAATTTCACAAATATTTGTCCGTTATTTGACAGATTGAACTGTTAAATTCAAATGTAATGCTATGGAAAAATATATAAAATGATTCTTATAAACTTTTTTTTTTACATCAAATAATGTTATTTAGGGCGATCGTGGCTCAAGCGTTGGCAGTTCGTCTTGTAATCGGAAGGTTGCCAGTTCGAGCCCCGGCTCGGACAGTCTCAGTTGTTGTGTCCTTGGGCAAGACGCTTCACCTACCGCCTACTGGTGATGGCCAGGGGGGCCCATGGTGCGATATGGCAGCCTCGCTTCTGTCAGTCTGGCTCAGGGCAGCTGTGGCTAAAACTGTAGCTTGCCTCCACCAACGAGTGAATGAATAGTGGAATTGTAAAGCACTTTCAGGGTCTCGAAAAGCACTATATAAATGCAATCCATTATTATTATCATTTAAACCAACTGTTAACTGCATATTTCTGTACATTTAAGTATTATTATTCATATTGCCGGATTCATTGACCTTGTTTATAGGTAATTTCATTGTTTAATCACATTAAAATGAAAATAACCGTATTTTTATGAGAAAGTTATTTTCTGTTATTTTACGGTATTATTTTGGCGCCCCAGCTGCCGGAACATTACTGTTTTTTTAGGATTATTCTTTTTTACAGGGCATCTCTACCTGACTGATCTGCTCTGCTTTTTCTGGGGTGGGGCCACTATCCAGAATACTGAGTTTACACCTAATTATGTGCATTAATAGTTGGATGGCTAGACGTTTACAGACATCTTTGCCCAACTGTTACATAAGAAGCTAAGTGGAAGACCACGAAAAGCAAAAGAAACCGATTACATGTATTTGTGTAATATAGAAGTAGCTGATCACAGCATCATAAGCCACTCAAATCCTTGAGTTTGGCTGAAAGCTTGATAAATATCCACTCTGTGTTTGTGTGAATGGAACAACAGGGTGTTTTCTCTTCTCTCATCCTGTTTATGAGGAAATGTAGATGGTGCCTTACTAAGTTTAATTCTGTTGTGTGGAGCTCACCGGTGATTTACGTTGCAGACATTCCACAGATGCTTGACCTCTACACTGCAAATTATGATTTACAGACTTCATCAGGCTGTTACATAAGCTCTGCAGTACCTCTGTGTGGTATATATCAAATCTCCAGTTGATTTTCTTCCTTTCCTGTTCTGAGAGCCCATGTTTACATTTCTGTGTTCTGCTAATGTAATGTTAACAATTCAGCAGGTTAGCCACACATAGGTAGCACCATGTTTTAATCCTCCCAGTGCCATCCACAATCCTTTTACTAGTGAACAATCCCCTCGCACTTACTTTTCAGGATCAGATACAGCTGAGCAGCTAACTAGTAATGCTTGCTTTTGTTATGCTTTGGAGATCTACTGCTACTTTAACTAGAAGATGGTTGGGCAGAGAACCGTGCAGAAGCATTCTCTCAGGCTAATGCTGATATCAGTACTTGTGTCCAGACTTGTGAGATGCCTCTTTTCCGCCCCCAAGCTCAGGTGTCACTACAGGTTCTGGCACATCCTCAGACTTTTGTTCTGTATTTAGCTGTTAGCGTTTAGATATGAAAACCCACATTTTAAATGTGGTTTATCATAGCTACACATCCAACTTTTGCAACAAACCAAATTGCTTGAAAGTCACTTAATAGTTTAGCATGACATATATTTAGCACAAATCCTACAACAAATAGACTGTTTTTGTCTTTTGGGGTTGTTTTTTTTTATTATTACTTGGTTATTTTGATTATATGGAAAGATTATGAATGTGTCTGTTTTAGCCTAAAACCATTCTGCAAATAATAGAGCACCGGAAACACACTGGAAAGAGACCAGGAAACGTCATCAGTCGATAGAGAAGAATATGTTATAAATGCTAATAATCCCACGTGTGGCAAGCACAACGATATGGAGAAATTTCACAGTAATTCTTGCTTCAGTTCTTTTCTTGTGAAAAGTGTTTTTATGAAGTGGTGCTGACAGGAACTGCAGGAGAAACAGTAAAGCTTTCATCACAAGTGGCTTATTTCTTCATCATGCATTCCTTACATATCTGTGCCACTGTAATTTACTGTGTTGTAGCGAACACGGACAGCACAGCAGAAAAATGAATGATAACAGAAGCTACGGCGGGGCACCTGGAGAGCCATATTTCTCATCTCCCTCTTCCTTTCTTTCTCTGGGAAGTAAACTTGGACAGTGAAAACAGGAAGTAGGGCCTACCGTGTGACTCCAACACACTGCCCCTATTTTTAGACGCACACACATACATAAACATGCACAGCCCAGCCCCCGTTTCCTTCAGCCCATACAGAGGACACCCCTCTACTACAGCCCACAGGCAAACAGGGTCAAGAAGAGAGCAAGCCTGAGCTCTTCCTCTATTCCCTCTGCATGAGAGTTTACAAAGCCTACGGAAGCCAAACTGCACTGCACTGAAAATGCTGAAGAGGCTTTCAGCAAGACACTTCCAGGTCCAGAACCCATGTAAAACACAGATATGCATGTCATTTCACAGTGTTTACTGAAACTTCTCCAACAGACTGTATTGCATTTTATTGTATAATGGTGTAACTCTGCATTAACATGCAGACAGCCTTATATTTTTGTAGCTGCCTGAGATGGTGCAAGTAAAGGACCATTAACTTTTAAGTGGCTTCATCTTCAGGGATTATCATTTGATTTAATTTTCTACTGTTGCACCACTGTAGAAAGGCTCACTGTAAAAACTTTAGGTGAATGATTTAATAATAAGATTAGTAAAATTTCTAGATTCTACCAAATAGTCCAGATGTGATTACATGTAGGTCAATGGTTTAACGTGGTCAGAGTACTAACACTGCTCAGTAACAGCAACAGCGGTAAGTAATGCCAGTTTCTGGCAAAAACATTGGTATAATTATTAATTTGATCACTATCCTCTGCTAGTTATATCCTTATGCAGATTTGGGTCACTTCCTGCACTTCTGCTATTTTTTAGGTGACACCCTGGAAGTCTGTTCTGACCAATTACACTTTTGAATGTGCAGTTTTCACCACAGACGTGCAAATAAAAACTGCTGAGTGAGCGAGACCCAATGGGCATATCAGAGCACAGGCATACTGGTATGCAGGTATTTTTTTCTCTCTCTCTCACCTTTCATTGTGAATTGTATCCTAGACTGAAGGGGAACTTTAAAAATGAACATCTTTACATTGTGTTCTTCTGTCAGAATTAAGTTGTCATTTCTTTTCTGAAAAAGCGAAAATGAAACACTGCATAAAACAATCAGCCACGAGAAAAAAAATCTTTATCAACTCATCTATGAATATTAATTTCAACCATGACAGGGGTTTCATAGGGTTAAGTACTGAATTCAACAGGGCTGAAAATACAGAAAATGTTCTGTGCCTTTCAGCAAGACAGTGAACCACTGCCTGATCCAGAATCAGTGCAAAAGCGTGCTTTGACGTTTGTACGCCCATTTGCATTAGCACACTAGGGCAACGCCTTTCTTTAAAATTATACAACATGAAGTAAATTTTACTTTCCACACAGACCTTCCAGTGCACAATTGTTTTTGCATGAAACATTCCTCAGATGACTGAACATAAAGTATATAACTGTTTACAGAAATCACAGGCTGGGGCCTTCATCAACATGAGCCTTGAAGTGTGGCGCACTCGTTAACTCGTCAGTCGGAGCTGAACTTGTTTTCGCCTCGGCAGACTTTTCCTGTGTGTCTCCTCTGTCAGCTCCAGCAGCTGAACCACAGTCGTTTCAACCGCAGACAACCACACAGCAATCTGGCTTTGTCACAGTTGCAATACCACAAAAACAGTGTTAGTGCCACAGCTGGGAACAAGAGAGCTGGGAGACACACCAATGATAGTTACTGGTTGAATAAAAAAATATTTTCCCATTTTAAAAACTTTATCAGTCTGCTTTCATTATCTCCATCCATCCATCGATTCTCTTCCGCTTTTGCTTTTCAGGGTGGGTTGGATTGGGGGGGGTGCCCGAATCAGCAGATCCCCTAAACCGATGCATCAGTATCAGATTGCAAATGGCAAAAGTTGGATCAGTGCATCCCTGGAAAGTGCAGTCTTAATGAAAATGAACTTGATCTAACCCACATTTTCACAGATAATTTCACAGGTTTCATTTAATTCACCTAGGTAGTTTTTGTACAATCTTACCTCTACCTTAGAAGAAGATGAAGAATATTTGCACATGTTTATTTTCTCTTTGTACAACGGTTCTATGGTTAATTCTGTGCTAATCACAAAGAAGCTATCTCAGCATGTTTGAATGATTTATAGTGTTTTTGAACCTGTATTGTTTGCAATGCACGTATCCCACGTGAATATACTACAGTCACTGTATTCCTGCCTCCTACCCCTCTTAGAGTGATGTGTTCAGCTACACACAGATTACCATAGTCTACCACTGGCACTGGTACTTCATAGACTTTTTTTTCATATGTATTCCATGTCCAATAGAATTAGACTCTGCACAGAGTCCATGGATGATAATTGCTAATCAAAAGCGATGCAGGAAAGTATAGAAAATGAGAATAAATTGTAATGCCTTTCATTGCAGTTCTGGCAGCTGCTGGCTAAATCCATATGGCACAGAACCAATGTTAAGAAGATATAGCTCCTGCCAACACTACTCACATCACACCCTTTACACTGCTAACAAATGAGGGAAGGTGGGAGTCTTAGCAGGAGAGAGTGAACAACAGAGAGAGGCCAAATGTTCATGTTTTTTTAACAATTATGTGAAGCATTTTCATTCGAGTGTATCAATGTGAGATGGGCTTTTACAGCAAGTGCGCAGACCACTTAATCTGATGAACCTAACAATGAGAAGAGTTGTGACTAAAACATGACTGGACAAAGCAAATGATATCTGTTCGTGCTCATCAGTTAGCCACTTCCTCCTCTTTCATTACATCAGGTGCCCCCAAAATACATGTGAAACATTACAATTTAAACACAAGGCACAGAAAGAGAGAGAGATCTTTACATGTTCCTGTGCAATCTTAATCTGCAATACCAATGCTCACTGTCTCATATCTTATTTTCCTCCTTCTGTTTTGCAGTACACCCCCGCCAAGTCGCAGTTCAGAGTTTGTGGCCTCAGCCATTTGCAGATTTTTTCTTAGAACCTAACTAATAAATGTTCATGGAAATATCCTCCACAAATAAATACCCCTGTACTTGGAGGGGGGAGGTTTGAAAGACGGCATCGGCATTTCCGCATCATAAGAGTTTACCATGTGCAGCTATCTCGAGTGTTCTTTGTTCTTCTTAAAACCCTTAAGATGCCGCCCAAATGCATATTTAGGATTTTAACTACTTTTTTCTACCACATCTAAAATACACAGTTTAAGGATCTTGCTTTGGCACATACCACCAACCTAAACACTGTTTTCAACCAAGCCATGGCAAAGATGTCCCCCCGGCAGGACAATAGGAACAAAAACCATGACACAAGCCCAAAGTGTTGAGCCAGCCTTAAAACAGTGCATATCCCAATCCAAGTGAGAGTCTGTGGGATGTTCTAGAATAAAGCTGATCCACAAAGCCTCCATCACGCAATCCACAGTACCCTGAGGTCCTCTGCCAGACACCACAGGTATTTGAAAACAGGAAAAAAGTTAATTGAGTGGGCTGCTGTTCAAACACCATTAGACCCTAGCCTCCCATTTCCCAATGTATGGAGAGGTCTGCACAGCTCTACCTCCAACTTTGACCATATCCCTGACTTTCACAAGAAACACTTGCAACTATACTTCTATAACTAGGACTGATATATGTAAGAATATGTTTAGCTGAAAAAGAGAAGTTATGGTTCTAGCATTTCTATCACCAGTGCTATGGTATAGAAAAATGTCTATTCAACCATGGAATCCATAAGAACTTTTATTTTGATGTGCATTTCTAAAATCCTCAACATGAGTTTGACAGCTGCTGCAGTCCTCCCCCTCCATCCCTCAGTCATTTAACCATTCAAAAGCAGACAGCTTCCTTCAACACCCTCTTTGTCTTGCTCTTGACTGCCTCTCTACCTCCCCTCAATCGCTGCCTGTTTGGCAGAAACACCAAACCCTGAATGTCCTTCTCCACACTTCTCTCTTTAATGACAAGTTCCGACAAGGCAGCTGCCTACACACGATTCAGAGGAGAACAGAAATTCCTGACAGATTTAGGAATGCGATCTCCTTTTCATGTCAAACGAACATCAGTTCTTGCACCTTTTTTCTGTTCTCCAGCGTTTTTTTCTCCAGCTTAGCCAAAGCCACATATCAAACTGATATTTGCTGGACTGAAGTAGCGTTAATTCATAAATCATGTTCACCACAGACCAACCAGTGACCGGCCCTGCTAAATCACATCCCACATGTGCTGGATATGCAAGGCAAAGCACAGTTCTCTCATTAATTCTGAAATTATTGAGTTTATTTACAATTTGCCACATACTTTATTACGTCTTGGCAGTTTGGAAACTGGTCAGTACCCAAATGCTGTTACTTCAGCAAGTCAACTGTGAGCTACTGGAGCACTTTGCACAATCCATTACACAACAATTTTCATATCGTTGATTACTGTTCTTCATGCATGCTTGAATAATGAGCTCAAATTTCTGGGACGTGAACTCACTGTTATGACAGAGTGTGTGTGTGTGTGCGCGCACTATGTGACCTGCTCGGCAGGTATGACTTTCTCCTGAAGGTGATTATTCACAGAGCTTGTAAAGACTTGCGGGAATACAGTGACACATTTGGATTTATGCCCAGGTTTTTTTTGTTGTTGTATTAATATTGTTACTTGTCACAACACGGGTATTAGGTTTCAGTTCACATGCTTTTGTCAAATGAAATATCTGCTGATTTTTTGATTTCCAGGCACAGTGGATACTGTATCACCATTAGACAAAGACAACACACCAGTGTCTCCAAAACCTCTTTCGTTTACTGCAGAACTATTTTGCGTCATGGGATAAGATCTTGCCAAAGGATAAAACTGTCCAAAAACCTTAACTCTCTGACGTTCCTTTGCCATGAATGAAAAGGCTATTGTATGTGCTGCAAGTGGGGAACTGTGTGGATTATTTAATGGAGTTCATAAAATTCATAAAAGATTAAAGGAGAAAGCATTATCAGATATGAAGAGACAACAAAAGTGTGTGAAAGCAGAAGCCACAGACATAGACAGGGGAGGACAGTAAAGCATTCAGGTGGGACATTGTGGGACAGTTCAATGTGTTCTCGTCCCAGGGTTTCAAATACATCCATTCTGTCACATACTGCTGGCATTACAGAAATACACGCAGGATTACCTTTGGTGTTGGTGCTGTGATGCACCGACTGCGGCAATACTGGTCTAATGTTTTAAAGAACAGTGGACCCTGGACTGAGTCCCAGGTGGGGGCTTTGTTTTCTGCACTTTTTTCCAATTTCTTTTCACTCATGTGTTTGTGTTTGTTGGTAAAGTTTAATAAGGTTTGTTTTAGCATGCAACACTCCACGATATTAACCCTACACACTGCAAAATGATGCTTATGGCCACTGACTGCATCTAAATCAGGGGTCTTGAACGCCAGGCCTCGAGGGCCGGTGTCCTGCACGTTTTAGATCTCACCATGGGTCAACACACCCAAATCAAATGATTAGTTCATTACCAGGCCTCTGAAGAACTTCAAGACATGTTGAGGAGGTAATTTAGCCTTTAAATCAGATGTGTTGGATCAAGGACACATCTAAAACCTGCAGGACACTGGCCCTCGATGCCTAGAGTTCGAGACAACTGATCTAAATGAAAAGCTGTGGTAAGTCTGCTGACTCTGAATGCGCCTGAGTGACTTTTATGTGGCAAAGAAATAATTTTAACTCAATATCTTGATGAATTACTGGATAACACGATAACTGCTGAGTTTAGATAGAAAGCAGCCTGGGTTTTGTTTTGTTTTCTCTGTGCCTGCGGTTACTGGCTACTGACAAGTGGCGAGGCACCATCTGATATGTGTATCAGTCTGATCCTGACCCAAAAGATTTCCCTCAGCAACAATCAATGGGGCGGTCTATTCAGTTCTTTTAATTTATAAAGCGTGGATAGCCATGTTTAAGTTGAGCCGTTTGTCACCTTACACACAAAACAGACACTCACAGTCTCTTTATCATGCTGACGGATTCAGTTTCCTAATTTAACACTGATATTCAATCATTATTCTCATCATTTCTTTTAAATTAAAGATGTGTTTGAGTCCTATGGCCTATTTTTCATTGTCCCAAAATGTTTATATTAATTTCCATCCTCTATACAGCTACCACTGTTAGGCTTTTGCTCACTCTGAAATCACATATTTATTTTCTTGTCTGGTGTTTAAGCAATCCACACAACATTTTATTTCATCTCCTGTTTTCAAACCTACACTCCCTGAATCAGCAGCAAATTTAAAAAAAATGTAAGATGAATTAGTCTTGTATTCATTAGTATAAAGAGTAATTAAACTTGGAGAGATACCATCAGTCTCCCACCCCCATGGGGCCCCGGTGTTGGTAATACTAGCAGATGACACTGCAGCACTTACTCTAACACACTTTGGTCATCTAAACATAAAATGATGAGAACCATGTAGCTCCAGAAACAAAGCACAGACTGCATTTGTATGACACTCGGGGGGAAAAGTAAGAAGTTGTGTTTCATGATTGATGATGTATGATACAAAAACAATCTGCTGACTAACAGTAAGTACTCTGCCTGAGTTCCTGGAAGACATGTTTGGGTGTCACAGACAGGTGGCACGGCTCTCCTGAAAAATACTGTGTATAATAAAACATCACTGTGAGGCAAACAATGTGCACATTGTGATTTGTGGTAATGTTCTTCTGACTTTCTAAGCAGTCTGAGTATCATTCTCCTAAAAAGATCTCATACTTCTTCAAGTCTGTCATATGCCGAAGAATAAAATAATAAGGTTCTTTTTTGTGTGGGAACTTATACAAATTTGTAACCGAGCCTGAGCCCAGAAATAACAAATAAATCACTCTTTGGTATAAGAGGGACTGTTTTAGTCTGGAGCAAAGTTAGTCTCCATCAACCTAACGATGAAATTTAGTTAAGGTTCCACTACTGATTTCACAGTCTAATATTATTATGGATGCATGTTATGCCATATTCTTGATATTTAAATAGATTTCTTGTTTCCCTGTATGCATGATTGAAGAAATATTTGGAAAGATGTTACGGCCCTAGCGTAACGTAACAAAAGAACAAGTGGAAAAAATTTTATTCATTGACTTCGCACCAGATGCAGTCACACTGAACAAATCTCGTAGTTCATAATATAATACAACATGACACAAAAAGATGTGGTACCATGTAATGCGATACGATACAATCCAATGGAATAAGATTGGATCAACAGACATGCAGGGTTGCTAGTTGGTACATGATACAGGACATGTTGGTTTACACAAGAGTTTTCTTTACAAGTTTCCTCTTTCTCACCACAATAAGAAACAACACATGGCCTCAGCTAATCAACTCACTGATTGGTGATTACTTCAGACCTGTATTGATTTCAGCCATAAGGGCAGCGCTAAGTGGTGGGAGTGAGAAAGAAATCCAGTCCAAGAAAATCATGTTTTGTTATTCTGGAATTATTTGATGTGAAGAATTGGTTTGAAGCTACTATAGTAAACATCAACTTTCTGAGCCTTTGCAATTCCTCTGCTTAAAGGATAAAAACACTCCACAACAGACTTATAGCTTACATTAGCATTACTCATGAGGAAATTACACAGTCTTAGTTCCCACACGCTGTTATCTAGTTCTTCTTTGTCTAAGCTGACATAACTCTTGATGTAGCTTAAGTTGAGACATGTTCGCCCGTGGGAGTGCCTTAAAACAAGTGCAAACACAAGGTGCAAGACTCAGAGGACCAAGATGAAAAATTCCTGTCATGCTGATGAATGAAAATGGATCAGGCTGACAGCCGTATAGCGCCTTTTGACTTAAAAAGCACCACTGCAGTTCAAGAAGATTACTATTTTCATGTGTAGTAATTTATATTTAGAGGTATACCTCTGCGATCTTTCTTGCCCTTTACTTGCATACATGGAGCTGGAGGCTGGAAAAAAGCAGCAAGACTAGCACAAATCACAAGTGACCGTACTGGAATGAGAAGGCATAGCGCTAGGTTACCAGCTAATGCTAGCAAACACTTTTAGTAAGTACCATTCATAAACTGTACAATGCACAGACACTAATAAAATATCACTCATCAAAAAACTGAAGGACAAACTTCTTGGATTAGCTGTGCCTCACATGTTGTTTGCCAGATAATTCATTATAAGGCTACAACGGAACGAAAGCACAAACGGTTCTAGTTTAGCAGCTAAAGTTATCAACAGTGGCCATACTGTTGGTTAACATGCGTTTTGATGCTGAAAAGTTGGGCATTTTCACATGAAAGGTCTGATTTGCCTTCAGGAGTCAGCCTTGAGTGGCTACAAGAGGGAACACACTTTTTTGGCTTCATTTTTGAGCTCTGGAGGTTGCCACTTGCAGGCTAGAGTAGTTTCAATAGTGTACCTTAAATGAGATTTGTCAATATGATGCTTTACTTTTTGCTTGATATAACAACTTAAGAAGGTTTAACAAAGACCTGAACTCGATAAAGTACTCTGTGTTTCATAATAACTAGCAGAAAGTTTCAACAGGCACATTGTGTAATACTACTACTTAATTTAACTGAATTTTATCTCATTTGAGTTACTAGTGAGTAGTGAGGAGAGCAGTCATAACAGCATCCCTGTTTGATTATTCCCTACATTCTACAACATTAAGGGCAATTAAATGTTTTTAATATAGCGCCAGATTACAACAACAGTCATCTCCAGCTGCTTTATATTTTAGGCAAGAGAACTCCAACAATCCGATAATCCCTACGAACAAGCACTTGGCCATGGTTAATAGGTAGAACTCAGTTTTAACAGAAAGAGACCTTCAGCAGAACAAGGCTGTGTGATGAGCAGCCATCTGCCACGACCGGCTGTGGGATGAGAGGAAAGTGAAGACAGAAACAGAGGAGCGCAGAGAGACTGAACAACAAACAAGCGAGCAGAAATAAATGTAATGATATGAAATAGTGTAAATGCACAGGAAGTCCACCAGCAGCACATGTGATACAGCTCAGAAATATTTAAACCCATCAGAAGATTCACTGAGAGTCTCGTATTCCGAGTCCTTCTGTCAAGAACTTAATCTTAACACATGAGACTTCACACTCCCCCACAGAACAACCTTCTCTGTCCTACAGTGCAACATTCTGTAAAGGTTTCCATCCACTGCTTTCTCTCTTCCTGTCCTTCTCCCAGCTCTCTCTCACTGTGTCTAATGGACCTGATGGCCTCATCAATAATACAATCAACCAACTATCTGCTTCAGCGGCTTCAGACAACAATGGACGGCTCCCCAATGCTTCTGTGAATGTGTGCATGAGTGTCATGCATTTGGCCTAACTGCATCCACTCTTTGTAGCTCTGTTGTGGGTCACTGGTTCATCTAACAAGAGCACAACAAAGGCAACAGGATCTATATTGTGTGTGTAGCGAACCCTGTTGTGCATCTGCTAAACTTAGCTGCAGGACAGCAGAGTTTGGGTTGCAGAGATCCTGTAGTGTACAACAAAAGTGTGATCATCTTTGCACAGTTTATAAAGATGCGATCTGTGGTCTTTCCAGTAGATGTATCAATATACTGTATATCTGTATGTGAGAGTTGGATGAAACACCAACAGTGACCATGTTTGGAGTCGCTTCTGCTCACAAGTCCCTGCATCCCAGCATTTTGTCTTTAACCACCTTTCAGCTGCTCTTAGTGTTATGTGGCTAGCTGCTGAAGACAGTCAAGTTAGCTAGAGGAGCATGTAACAGAAGCAGAGCCAGACATTTCCCTTGGTTTGGTTCTCTGCACAGAAAACATGACTTCATATGAATCAGCATATTGTTCCATGTCTGCTGGATGTGTAAATAAGCAACTGTTCGCTAACACAGCATAACAATTTAATAACACACTATGTCACTTTCCCACTTGTTCATTTTAGAGGAACAAATAAACTAAGAGTCAAGGAAACTGATGTACCAGCTCATGGTAAGAACATGAGCTTCTACAATATAAATGCTGTTATAAATAGAAATATTTGTTTGTACTTTTGAATGTTTGAATGAGCTAGTGTCATGCTAAACTCTTATGCCCCATGTCATCTGCTCTGTTCAGTTGACTTGCAGGTTGAGATCTGCTCAATCCAACTTTGTTTACCTAGTTCACAGCAACAGTCATTTCAAGATCTCAAAGATACGCACAAGGTGTCCCATCGCTGCATTAGGAAATAGTGAAAAGGGTTTCATATTCCCAACTCGTCCTATACGGAGGCTTGCAAAGGACCATCTGGAATCACATTATAAGTCATTTAATGTACATCATCAGTGGTGAGAAGGTGAGTTTAAAATTTTAACCCAAGCACTGCTCTTCTTCTTTCACCATGTCTTTCTTCAACACGCTAAAATGCAAACCACAGTCTCTGCAGCAAAAACCTCCGAGGCTAAAAAAGAAAGTTTCTTTTAATGGCCACTTGAAGCTAGCTACAGAAGTCCTCACATGTTAAAATGTCCTAAATTAAAGGAGAACTAAATATTTTACATTCTATTATGATAAATAGTTATGGGTTTCTTTGGGTGATGAGAATTTTGTATAATTCATCCACCTGGATACTGGTGCAGCCTAGACCTAGGAACATGGCTGCTTTGATTGACAGGTGTGCCCACACAAGGCTCTGTGGCCAGCAGCCGTCTGCTGAGCCTAACCTCCACTAACTGAAGTCACTGAAACTGACTTACTGGTACTGATGCCTTTGGAGTGAAATTATCTTAAAAATAATACTACCCAAAATAAAAAACTGTGTTTAGGTTTTTGTGAGTCAAACTTTTGTACTTTATTTTTAGGTTACTTAGCATTAATTACCCTGTCTGTACGTTGCACTTGTACAGTTTATAGATGCAGCTCGCAGACCTGGGCTAAAAATTTAGCGCTCCACCAGCTCATCATTTCCGGATCCAAAAAAGCAGCATGTGGGTTTAGGAAACACTAACGCTGAGAGTTCAAAAGAGAGAGTCTGAAATCAATCTTTGACCATCTTTTATATACAGTCTATGGTCTTAATCTACTGCCACCTCTCCATTTTCCAAACGCAGCCTTTGTAGCTTTTTAAGACATCAGTTCTCTCTCTTCATCCACTAATGCTGCAGCACGTGTGCCAAGCACCATACAATAGGACACCGTGATGCATCTGGTGATGCCAGCTCCATGTGGCAATATTTAACACACTGGGGTGGGGATCTTTCCCATAACTTTTCCATCTGAAAAAGCCAGTTGGAAAAGTTACTTTTTTTTCTTGGCATCCACACTTTACAGCTATCATTTGCTGCAAGTAGATGTTTACTTTCAATTGTGAACATGTCTAAAAGGGCAGGGCTTGAACTTGAAATCGAGATGATGAGCAAATGATCTTCACTTAATCTATTAGTTGACTCCCACTTGTTCTGAATATGAATCATTTATCAAGTTAAAAGCAATTAATCATTTATCAAGATAACACACTAAATACTGAGCGGTCAAAGCTTCTCAGGCATCAGGATGTCAAACCCTAAAACGATGCACGTTTATGGTGGGTCATTTTGGTTAACTGCACTTTGCTTTTGAAAAATGCACTCACTAGTTATTCATCTCTGCCTCTCTTCCACACTGCATCTTTTATTTTACTTATTTATTTATCTATTTATTTGTCCTGTCTCAAAGGGGGGTGTTGGGGTTTTCTCTCATTTATTGTGGAGCAGCCACATAACAAACATTTTTCATCGTGGGCCACATACAGCTCACGTTGATATCATGTTCCAGACAAAGGACTGATAAAAATCAAATTTCTGTTAGTGTAAAGAAGTTTAACTAAAAATGTAATCAATTAGGTATCTTAATACAAGACAAAAAGTGCAATTTTAACAGTATGTCTCAGTTTTTCTACATGATAAAAAAAAAATGCTGCTGTAGTAAATGAAAGGAATCTGTGAGTGTGACTCTTTGGGATTCAATTTGGTGTATTGTAAATGACCCGAGGGGAAGTCTTTAACAGTAGGAAAAGCTGTAAAACTTGTTAAAATGTATCCTCTCCTTCACATTTTCCAAAGTAATCCAGAACTGCTTTGTTTGACACCCCTGTTGTTGGGTCTTTAGATTATATATACAGCGCCTGGAGGTGACTGCTGTTGTGATTTGGCGCTATATAAATAAAATAAAATTAAAAACAACATTAGCTAAGCCTTCTGTATTATTAAGTGTTGGTCCTGTCTTATTATATAGAGTCTGTAGATTATGTAATATGATGGAACACACAGCTTGTATTTTTAGGTGTAAATCCCTGCAACTATATGACTACTTATAGTCTGCTTCCTGCCAGACTCCCGGGAGAATTGTGATTGGAAAAAGAGTGATTAACTGATTCATTGGAAAACTTTCCACTGAGGTCCGTTTGCCTACGACAGAGAAGGTCTGAGCACCTTGTTCGACTATCACTCCCACTGTGTGTGCTTCAGGTGTCTTACCCAGTCCTCAAAGTGCTTGCTGCTGTTCTGCAGGATGTCCTCGAATTGGATGATGCAGTTGGCCACGAAGTCGTCGTAGCCAATGGGCGCGTCGTGGAAAACTGATAGCTCTATCTTGCGGCCGTCGTGGACCTCCGTGATGAACTCGTAATTCCACGTGGGGCTGTTGGTCTTCTGCTTGGTGGAGGTCTGGCCCACGCGAGAGTCGTCCACGTTGAGGGCGATGTACGTGTCCAGGAGGAAGGTCTGAGTCTTGGGACCGACGGCGTGACGCAGGGACCAAGCTGTGGGTTTGAGGTCCAGAGCCTCGCGGATCCTGATCTTCAGCTGCCCGTTGAAGACCACCATGGCGATGAAACGCGCTTCCAGTAAAACCACAGGACACCTTTCTCCTCAAACACCCCCAAATCAACCGTGCTTTAGCGCTTTGAATAACAGCTCCGTTCAACCGGTGGTCCTCCGGGCAGAGCGTGTTCCTTCCACTCCGATATGAAGGAGAGAGTGCAGTCACCAAGCACACCAAGCTGCTGTCGTGTCTCGAAACGTCTGCACTTGTCGATTATGCTACAAAATTTCCCCCCAGAAACTGAACTTCAGTGGCGGAAAAGCGACCGTTAGCCCGGGAAGCCTTCAGAAGTGCACGGAAGAAACATGAATAGCTACGGCGCACATACGAGCAGAGGCCCCAGATGTGAGTCGCTCTGTCATGGTGTTTACCTTCGAGGTATTAAAAAGCTCTGTTAGCTGCAGCGGGGCTCCCTGGAAGCACTGGCCTGCGTTGCATTGCACCGTGCGGAGGGTGGGAGGCTCCAAATACCTGCTGCCAGCCGCCGCGGCGCACTGGAGATGTTCGAGCTGCGAACCAGACAGCGGCCGGTAACGACCGCAGCAGGGGCGGAGAGAAGGGGGGCGGTGGGTGGATGTGTCAAAACGGGCTCCTGCTGCTTGGTGCACGGCCTGGTGTCAGTCCAGTGCAGCTGTTTGAGCTCAACTTCCAGTGGACACAGCCTCCCGACACCGCTGTGTGTCTCCGTCTCTCTCTCGCGCGCGCTCTCTCTCTCTCTGGTGCAGGAAATGCGAAAAACACGTCAGATTTAGCGGAGCCTGATGTGACAGACGGTGGAGTGCGACGCAACCAAGACTGGGGCGGTGTTTAGGAGCAGCGGGGCTGGGGGGGAAGGTTGGATGAATATGAAGGCAGAGAAATAAAAGCCTGAACAATTCACCAAGGTGCCCTTGAGCAAGGCTAGGGCTGTATAAAGAAGCCAGTGCAGGTTTACACAGTAATAGGCGTGTGTGTAAAGCTGTTTTATTAATGCAGAAAAAAACAGGTGTGTGTGCAGAAAAACAAGAGTGTTTAATACTGAAATGTGGACGCCTAGCAGCATGTCTCCACTCATTTTGCTGCATGTCCAGGTGCAGAATTATGAACATTCATTCACTCAATAAAGGCCACTTGCCAAGGCCATAAAAGGATGGGACCTTAGGGGGATGAATGTAGGGATATGTGAGGCATGTGTGGAATTTAAAAGAGGTGACTGAAAGCCATGTTACTTATCAGCAACATGATGTGTGCAGCACTGAAGAAAAATATAACCTAAAACATCTGCAGCCTCAAGTGGCTTTCACAGCATTAAGCAACATTTCAGTTTTCAGTTTTGGTTTACCAAGGATGCAATGCACAGATTGTGAGTAATTGCCTACTTTGCACCTGCAAGACTGCATTGCAAGATATGAATGTTTGCCAGGGCTCTAGCAGGACTCTAATTAGTTTTGCAAAATCGTGTCATGAGTCTTCATAGTTTCCATAGTCTTTAAAACTGTACCATCGTTGTTTGAATTCCTTCCAGGGTAAAAATGAAGCGGTGTGTTTGCAAGGAGCCAGACACAGCATGTGACACAGAGGAATGAGATTTTCTACCTTCTCATATATACAGACAAATGCTTTATATATTTGACACAGAACCTGCAGTCTGTTTCTCCCGAGGCACAGATGACAAATGTGATTTATGTGTAAGCTTAGTTTTATTTGGAATAATTGTAGAAGAAGAGTCAGGCGTCTGCTTCATTTAACAGCAGAAACTACAAGGTGACCGCATGCACGGGGATCTGTCTTAGTGCAGGAGCACACATGCCTGACAGGCTCAGTACAACACCAAGAGTGATTCACATTTTACACAAGGGAAGGATGCATTTATGTGCAGATAGCATTTAGTGTTTTCAACACTGGAGCAGCTGAAAACACTGACAAAATATCAGACTGGTATCCGTTTTTAATAGAGAGTGAACATGTTCTGTTATCTATTAGCAAATATGTAGGACAAATATGTAGGCTTTCACTGGCTTTGTTTAATGTGTTAGACAAAAAAAAACAATTTGACAGAGTTGACCTGTTTTCAAACAGCTGGTCTCTGTCTTTAAGTTCACTTTTGTTGAATACTTGTGCAACAACAGTTACAAAAACAGAGAACCTTTTTTTGTGATGTGTCTTCATCTCTTTATCTCAAATATGAGGAAGTTTGAGAAGACTCCAAAATATCTTTACAATCTGCAGAACACAAGTGTGTTAGAGGCTAGTTTACTTGCCTCATTTAGGCCATGTTATGCAAAAGTGAACATTAATATACAGTTGGTGCAGATTGACTGAAAAAAGGTGGATATTGAGAAACACTCAGATGAGCAGGGTGAAAGTGATCTGTTATGCTTAAACCTTGAACATCACTGACCTCTGTTGTCGATTGTTTGTAATTTCAAGTTTCAGGCACCTCCCACCAGCTGCAAAAATGATAAACTGCACTGCTTCTGAGAGAGGACAGAGAAAGTATATTACTCTACACTGTCTGTCCCAGTTTAATTCTCTTACAGCCTCTTACCATGGCCATTTCTGTGACAGAAATACAAGAACTAGCGTATTACTATCATGATTTTTTTCAATGTCCTAGAAAATTACAAGATGACTGAGAAATAAGACTTTTTCATATACTCATAATATACTGACCTAATGATTTCAAGAAACACACAGAGGTGGAACCATACTTGCATACAGGCAGGGAAACATTTTTAAGCCATCTTAGGTTTTTAATCCTCTGGTTTGTACATTTTATTAAATGTTACACTTTCTTACAGTAAATGTAGAATATTAGCAAATAGTTTAAGATAAAATAAGGCTATGTGTGTGTGTCAGTTTAAAATGAGTTTGACACCTCTGATCTAAAAGAAGTGCATTGTTACTCATGTTACCAGTAGCTGTGTTAGCTTAATGTTGGCTTAACATTAGCTAATGTAACATTTGATTCCATTCAGTGCTAATGTTAAGGCAGCTTTACTGCAAAAAGTCAAAAAAAAAAAGAAAAAAAAAGGGGATGGAGCCACAACAAGGCCAAACACGTGGATATTATATTGGAATCTGGCCTTGTGGTTTGTTTAATTTTTAACAAAGGAAACAAAAAAGTCCAGAAACTAAGGAACCATTAATAAGAATTATAAGGTCAAATATTACTACATGTAGAGAGAGGGATGATACATAAGGATCAACAGATATGGATTATTAGCAAAGTGATGAGGACCTGACAAACCTTTGAAGATATAAAACAACTATAAGCTTTAAATATTTCTTTGAGGGAAATCAATCATCATCCAGATACTTTGGATGCTTTGAGTGTATAAAGACATACAACTGAAAGCAAATATGTGGGAATGTCAGCAGTTCAACTGCTGCAGAAAGATGTTATTTGCTGTGTCTAGCGAGCATTTGGTGGAAGCTCAGTCTATATTGTTATAGATGTGAAAACACAATTTTGTCTTCCAATTGTAGAAAAGGGTATGAAGCTTCCTTTTATGACTCTTTCAGCTGCTGCAGAGAGGAACGACTGTGGTTGGTGGTTGCAGCAGTGAATCTAATATTCTTCTTTTCTGTGGTTTTCCATCATTGTTTAAAAGGAACAATGTATTTCTGTCGAAGACTTCTCCAACTTGTTTTCTCATTAGCACATCAGCCAATGTGTCTCTGAGCTCTGCAGATAGGAATCAATCACACGCACAGGAAATCCCCTGGACTCCGGCCACGTCCTGCCCTCTTTCCCCTCTCACTCGGCCGGATCTAAATCAAACGAGCATGACTTGGCAACAGTGGATAGGCTCTTCATCACAACTGTAACTATGGTCACACTAGGACAGTAACATCCCCATGGCTACAGGAAAATAACTGTCCTGAACATTTTTCCACTTTAAGTGGCTGCAGGAATGAAAGGAAAATTCTTTTTATGGATCAGAGAGGAAGTTCCCAACAGGAGAGAGGAGAAACTGTAGACTCTAGAAAGATGGAAAACTGATCTGAATAATTGTAGGAACTGTTACTAATTTGTTTTTATTGAATTTGACATATAAAACTTCACATCTCCAATAACAGTTCATCCATCCTTTCCCTAACTGCTTATCCAGCTGTGGTTCCTGGAGGCTGGGAGCTGAATGATAAATAATAAATTCATTAAAAATAATAAAACATGCCAATATTGTATAGGTTTATCTAAAAGGAAAGTTTTAAGATAGTTTTATAAGTCTTATTGGAGCCTGATAGCCGAAGACTCTGCCCGCCACTCCTACTTTCAGAAACACGAAAACGCTGACATCTAAGAAAATTGAATAAAGATGTTTACATCTCTTTCTGAGTTGTTCTTCCCTTCCTGTAGTCGTACAAGTCAGTTTCTCCACTACTTACCTACTTTTACTGGTAAAACAGCAATCTTTCTGAGAAACTGAGAAATTTGATTTTGAAATGAAATTAAACAATTACTAGTTGAAACTAATCTCATTTTCTTACAGTTTATGACCCTGTTTTTCAGAGCGGTAAGTGTTTATATCATATTTACAGGGCAAGTCTTCTCTTCTCCTTTTCCAAATGATTGACACACTCAGTCACAGATGTCCTAAATCCATGATTTCACAGTCTTTTGTCATGCGTTTATTTTTCAAGAAGGGCAAAGAAATTAAACAAAGAGTCAATCATGACTTCCTCACATCTTCTGGGGGCCCTAAGCAGGATGGAAAACCCCACTCAGCCTCCAGTTAAGCCCTTCTGTGTCTTCTGTATCATTATTTTTTTTTTATTCTTTTCAACTGGATATTGTTTGTGTTCCTCTATCAATCTTGAGTCTGAGTCTGGCTTACATCTGCTGAAAGTTGAAAAATATATATCAGCATTGAAATCTTTATACTGGGGGTTCTCTAAGCTCACAAGGACCGAGTGCCAAGTTAGGAAACCAACATATGATTGAAGACTTCACAAGAAAATAAATGTTTAGTCCATGTTTGAAATGTGTCAGGTCAGTGCACCAGCTGTATTTGTTAATGTCAGGGAAGGTTACACTGTTGTGATGGCTAGAAGGGCTGAAATTGAACACAGAGACACCATCCTAGCTTCAAATCACGCACTGACGACTTCACCTTGTCCTCGGGCTTAGAATAATTGATTCCAAATTAAACAATTGCTTTCCCCCTATCTTGTTGGTAAATTTCTATGTAACCTGACTTAGCAGCAACTAAACACCAGGGGGCACCAAACATCAATCTCATTTCTAACGTTTTTATTATCTCTTCCCAAGGACAATATAATTCCCCTTTCTTTTTTATTATCCACTCTCCCGCTGTACCTCAGTGTGTGTGTGTTTTAGTGTGTCTTCTTTCTTTTTTATGTCGGTGAAATGGCTGCAATAGCTCTCAATCTGTAGCCATTTTTGAGGCACATCTGTGTTATTAAACACCTCACAGCTGGTAGTGAAAAACATTAATATGAGCACGGAGAGGAAGCTGATGGGCAGCAAACCAAATACCAAATGCACCTTCTCTGTATCCTGCATGTCCGCATAATCCTTACTCATCCCCGTCCCTCCGCACCACTTAGTTATTGCACTGTTTAATTATAAACAAACTGTCAAAATCAATATTGGTTTATTTATTTTTTTCATTTTTCCCCTCAAAGTGGGTTTTTTGTGTAAGACAATCAATAATCCTACTTTGGCCCTTGGGGGGAGGTTAAAAACGATCTATAATAGGATTCAACTCAAGCAGCAGGAATAACAACGAGCCAAACCAATTTCCCACAGGCTAACAGTGAGGTTTAACACCACAGTTCGCTGTCCCTTGTAGCTTAAAACCATGAAATTTGAACACAGAAGTGACAGTTTGCGTTTATTAGGCCTTTCAGCCTAGAAGTGTTTTAAAAGAATGATGACATGTAACTTTCATTTGTATTTATTCACTCAGAAACATCACCAGGGATGAAAGCATCTAGTTAAAGTTACAACACTGACAGTCCTGACACTGCACTGTGACAATTAATTTTCTACTTCATGTCCTGCCAGAAAGTTAATGAATATTGATATGGAAAAGGTGCACACCCCCATATTCTTGACCTTGTCATTTATCTCATCTTATGAGGCGAAGCAGAACCCAGATCAGTATTCTCATCGGAAGACATTTGATAAATACTCTCCCTAATTTAGAAGCAAAGCAGATGGTCTTGTTGCTGGCAATAGAATTGCGAAATTGGGGCAGAGAAATAAGTGTATGTCAGCAGCAGAAGCATCAGCAGCAGCAAGGTGCTCTGTGAAGAGCAGGAGGTAGTGCTGCGTGTCCCAGGAGGGGTGTAGAAAGGGAAAAACCAGCCTGCAATAAAACAGCTGTTTCCGCAAGAAATGGCTGGCTGCCGGAATACCTGCTCCGCTCAGATAAAACCAAGTCCAAATAAGAGTTCTTTCTAAGCCAAATGTACTCTTTACATACCCGAAGGCACTAGAAATGAATTTGAATGTTCTTTTTTGGGGTTTTTTTTTTTAAAGTAGGCTGTTAAAATCATTTAATGTTGTTGATTAATGTGCCTAGTGTGAAGTAACAAACCCATATAAAATCAGTCCCAATCATATGCAGCTGATGGATCTTTTACACTGTAAGATATACTCGGTGTTTTTGCTGAACACTGCAGGCTTTCATTTATCTTTTTCAGAGAGTCATCTTCTTCTTTTTTTTTTTCTTCTTCTTCTTCATTTTAAAATTTCCTAAATCAGTGAACACCAAAGTTTGGATGCTTGGTGTGCGGATCTGTTCCTAACCTCAACTAAACAGTTTCAGCTCTTGAGGTAAGTATCACTCATGTGAATGTTGCTCCTGAATGGCTTATGGGGATCATAGGAAATAAGAAAAAAAGCTCCAGAAAAACATCTAAATTGATGTTTGCAAGCTGTTCTGGTGCGATAACGTCACCAGCTGTCTTATGTGTCAACTTACGGTAATTATCATTTAGGTTTAAGACATTTTTGCACCGAGTAAGGTTCTCAGACTCAGCGATTTCTTCTGAGCTCACTGTCTTAGAGGTTGCTCTATTTACATTTCCAAGTAATATTTCATCAGTTATATTTGTATTAATGATATTTGTAAATGTCATCATGTAAGGTTGTGTTACATTGGTGCTAATTTAAGCTTTTGACCTAACAGAGATTTATTTATAAGTGAGTAGTCAAGGATGTAAAATGTGTGTTTTTGTTGTAGCCTTTACTCCTGGCCTATACTTTCTTATAGACACCTGCCACCACCAGTATGTGTGAGTGTAATGGTAACAGTACTCACCTATGAAACTAGGGCGTGTGCACCTGTAGGTAGTAGGTCCATATAGTGTGTTTTAGACCCTTTCAAGAAGACAGAAGTAATATTATGTGAATGACTTATTTGTAATAGCTGAAGTCCGTGTGTGCTTTTTGATCTTTGACAGTTGCTCCTTGTCTTGTTCGAGCATCATCATGGTGTCAGTCAGCAAAATGTTTGTACTACACAGTCCCCGTGTGGTTTAATGTTACACAGGTGAACGCTGATACTGGACCATAAGTAATGCATCACAAGAAGCATCATGATCACCCTCTGATAAAATAAATTGGTCACATCAGTGTTACAAGAACTTAATGTCATAAAAAGGATCTTTTTTAACCAAGCTATGATATTTTCTTTGATATACCCAAACTTAAAAAAGCAGCAAGTGAAAATCAAAGCAACACTGAGTGAAAGCAAAACTTAACTGTGGTCACAGATGAAGCTTGAACTCCAGTTCATGGTTGAAAGTCGGGTGTGTTCGTGCCACCTTCCTCCGTGGTCACATTTCTAATGTGAAAACATTTCTTTTTGTTGCTTCAGGAATGCTAAAAGAAATCAGAGCAGCAAATCTGGTGATCTTTCAGGTGGGAGACTTATTTAATTTAAAGCGGCTTTCTTTTTTATTTTGGCTACTTGGGGGAACGATTAACTCTTGTTCTGAGTAGTTTTGTAAAGAAACTATTTTCTGTGTATCAAACTACACCTGCAGTTACTATGGAGGTTGTAGACACCCCTGTTGCTCTGGTCAGCTAGCTTGCTGTATACTTGTTGATGTAGATGTTGACATTAGACTGTATGGTCATATACAATAACCTATGGCTACAAAAAAGTCACACAGACTAGTGCTAAAGCCAACAACAGTAGCCCACAATCACATTGGTCAAGGTCAAATTTATTTATATTGCACATTTCAAACAGCTGATGCTGCACAAAGTGCTTAACAATGTAAAATGGCATTAAAAAGCAACAATGTAATACAATAACAACAATAAAAAACAATAATAGGACAATAAAAGAATTAAAACACTAACTAAAACTAATTCAAATAAGACCAAAATGCTTGGGTCATAGTGTGTTAAAAGCCATGGCATAGAAATGTGTCTTTAGTAATGATTTAAATTGCTCAAGTGTTTGTGCAGATCTAATATTTAAGGGGAGACTATTCCAAAGTCTGGGACCTGCCACAGAGAAGGATCTATCACCACGGGATTTGAGATAAGTCCGTGGGATGGACAACATTAGTTTTGAGCTAGACCTCATGGTTTTACCTGGAGCATAGGCAGAGAGGAGCTCAGACAGGTAAGGAGGGGCTCGGGCATTAAGTGACTTAAAAACAAAAAGTAAAAGTTTAAATTGGATCCTGTAGGAGACAGGAAGCCAGTGTAAAGAAGCTAAAACTGAGGTTATATGCTCTCTCCGTTTGGTACCAGTTAGCAGGCAAGCAGCTGAATTTTGAAGACGATGGATGATGGCCTGATCTAGACCATAATACAATGAATTGCAGTAGTCTAATCTGCAAGTAAGGAAAAGGTGAATAACACGCTCAAAGACGTTACCTGGGAGGTATGGCTTTACCTTGGCTAGCTGTCTTAACTGAAAAAAGCAGGTGAGCAAAACATTGGTGACATAGGGTGGCCATGCTTTGCACGAGGTATGATCAAAACGTCCAGGTCCATAAAAATATCTACTTAATTCTGGCCAGTCTTATCTTTAGAGCTCTCATTGTAAGTGCTGTTATGTCTCTGTGCGTCTGTGTTGGATCTCCCTCATTGTGTCAGAAGACCAACTCTTCAACTTGTTTTTTTTTTTATTTTTGGGACGTGGGTGAAGCTGAAGGGAGGAAGATCTGGGGTACAGCTGGTGAAAGAAGAATGTGCTGGTGTGACCCACTCCTGAGCTGTTGCAGCATGACCTGAATCTCATCACCAGCCGTGATCCTTTCACATGAAATTCAGGTCAGTTTGATACACTTGCTCTCTGCACAAGTTAGAAGTTTATGGTGAAATCGCTGAGCACACAGTATAAGTGGTCACAAAGGGACTTCTCTGCTAAAAACAGCTGAGAGAAGCTGTCTGTACATGCCTGAAAAGACTTGGAACTGAATTACAGCCAAATTTTAATCAGGCAGGGTTTTTGACGTTTATTAACCTGCTGGTAAAATCTATATTCTCCACTAATTATTAAGAGTAATTTATGACCGTTTACGAGCTCTGTAGATGTTCCTGTTCCATCATCTGCTGACTGCTAACTTTGCCTGACTGTTTGTTGTGCAGGAAGGACAGTGTGCAGTGGATTTATCAGAGCTTGTATTAAATAGTTACATATTCCTGCTGAAAACAGCTTTTTGGTGAGGGCAGTGAGATCGAACCTTGCAGCAAATAAGCTGTAAACCCCAAAACTTCAAGATCAAAGATACTCACAAAGCAGCACAGTTAGTAATAATTTGGAGTCCTTTTTTGTATTACACACCTGAACACAGAATACCCGTAGCTTTTATGTATTAGTATAATTTAGCCAATAAATGCATTTTTGGCAAATTTTGTCCGTGCCTTTTTGTAGCTTGGAAGAAATTTGGATACAAATAACTCACTGCAGTGTTGAGACTCACCTTGTTAAACACCAGGTGTCTACACACATATGTAACTGCTGTAACCAATATCTCAAGTTGAAACAGTGTTATTCTCTTCATCACACTGTGGCAGAGTAATATCTTGCTTTAGATGTTTCGGTTTGAGGATTATCGTCTTTTGGCTTGCTGCATGGTTTTTGTGAGCCCTCGGGGAACGCAGATGCAAATCTTGGCTTTGTTTTTCAAAAGCACCGCTTGGCTCTAAAGAACATCTTTGTGTCTTTAAAGCCTTGAGATGGAGTTATAAATCAGGCAGACAGTTTGGGGAATTAGGCCTCCGTTGTGTCAGTCCGGTTTTAATGTTGCTGTCATATCTGTCTTTGAATCGACTCAGATGCATCCAAATGTGTCCAACCAATGCACCGAGAACTTAGGTGGAAAGAAAGAGGTTAGTTTCTTATTTGAAAGCATCTTTTCTCAGCTGTAGATATTTTGCACTTTAAATCAACACTGATTGATCTCTCTTGTGGGGATAGGTTAATTGGATAATCCAAATTGTCACTAGGTGTAAATGTGCGAGTGAATGTGAGTGTGAATGGTTGTCTGTCCCTGTGTGAGACTGGCGACCTGTCCAGGGTGTACCCCGCCTCTCGCCCTATGACAGCTGGGATAGGCTCCAGCGTCCCCCGCGACCCTGAAAAGGATAAGCGGAAGCGAATGGATGGATGGATGGAAGCGAATGGGTGGATGATTGATCTCTGAAATAGAAGGACAGACTGTAGGATTACACATCTTTTACTGTTTCCAGCTGGTTTTGAAATGTACGATACATAGATAATAACTATTTGAGTAATAAAGTGTACCAGTGATTGCTAGAATGAATTCGGTGGGGGTTGTTATGCTGTCTCCAATTTGTCTCGGGGCAATTGTTCTAGAAAAAAATTACCATTTGGCTGCAGTTTTATTAGCGATCATTCCCCGCGGTTACCCTTTCTCATGATAAGTTTCTGTGAAGGCGCGAGTGTGTGCGTGCGTGAAAAACTTCTGTCGAAAATGAGTAACAAAATTGGATTTTGACATTATGGTTGAATTTACTCAGCCTTGAAAAACTAAACAGCCAGTGTTGGATTTTGCTGAAAAGAATTAAGAGCTTCTTTGAGTAACCAGAAAATTAGCTATTTTTTTTTCATCAAAGACACAAGAAATAATAGAAAGACAATCATATGGATAACAGACTTTCAGCCTCACTGGGTAATGCTGTGGGTGATAACGTGTCCTTTACAAGGCATGCATTTTGTTTTGACATAAGCATCATACAGCATATACATTAGCGGTCTATACAGTGTGCATGAATATCCTTGGTGGCCTAATTACTGGATATCAAGGTCATTCTGCATGATGTCCAGGGCCAAAAAGGTCCACATTCACAACACTTCTTCTAGATTTGCTGGGGGAATATCAGGAGACAGCTGGCGGTCAGGAAAATGCAGAAAGATGGTGGGTTTTCCCTGTTTTCCTCCAAAACATGTGCAGTTTTTGTTTTACTGGCGAAGTTTGCTGTAGTTGCAGATAGCCAAAGATCTCAGTGATCAGTGACACTGAAAAAAAGCTACAAGAATTAAGTTTCTAAATGGAAGAAAGAAAAATAATTAAAATAAATGTAAAGGAACTCCTATACCCGATTACTTACAGTACAGCACATGGTGCATTATTTTTGACTTGGAAATACAATAACTCTCTCTCTCACCATCTCTGTATAGATTTAGGTAAGGAAAGTAGTGTAGGTATGCATGCCATCGGGATAATTATTGTAAAAGGAAAATATTTCTTCTGTGCGCAAAATGTCTTTCTTCATTCTTCCTTCTTTCATTGTTCGTCTCGAACATGCACTTCAGGTGTAGAAACGCGCTGAGATAGTCGGTGTTGCAGACGAATGTCACCGGCTTTGTCTCTGCTGCATGCCGTTTAAAGGGAACTGCCCCTTTAACCGCGTGGCCGTACTGCTCATGCTCGGGGCTTTGTGCTGGAGTTTCCCCCTGTCAGAAACCAGCTGTGTGGACTGAAGAGCGAGAGCAGCAGGCAGGAGAAAGAAGCAGAAGAAGCGACGATCCGGGGGGAGCTGCGGCTGTCGCATCCTCGAAGGAGAACAAACCCGGGCAGAGGGGAGGGCGCGTCTTTGTCTGGGAACACATCCAGCAGGAGAGAAGCGCACGGTCGTCTGAGCTCCGTGGTTTGATTTTATCTCCTGGATTACAGCTTTTCCCCGCTGAGAGAGCATCATCCGGTCACGATCGCTTGTATTCATTGGAAACTGCACACTGGAAGTTATCTGGAAGAGTTGCTTGGACGCGCGTAAGGGGGCTTTCGATGTGAAAGTGGATGAATACGAGAGGAAATGCGTTCACGGGCTTTTTAACGTCGGAGCAGTTTCCATCAAAGTTTCACCTCTTTGTCCCGTCCCGCAGCTTCTCTCCTGCAGCTCGGCATGTTCTGACAGCGTAACTGCTGTTTTCCTGCGCCTTTCCCACAGGCGTCACAGGTAAGCTGCTTGAGCCAAGTGACACCTCAGCTCATGACAACACATCACCTCACAGCCTAACGTGACGGCTCGCTTTCTCTCAGCTTGCAGCCTCCGAAAAAACAAGTCTACCCGCGTCCATCATGGTCCTTGTTAGCGGGACACGTCTGCTCACCTGGACCAGGTCTTCACAGAGCAGGTCCCGGGAAGTGTTGAAAATATACCTGGGAATACTGATGATGCTTCATCTCGTGGTCCACGCGGAAGCCTCCTCGGTGTCCAAGTCTTGTGATAAAAGCTGTTTTTCAGGGAAGTGTATCAACGGGACCTGCGTGTGTGACCACGGCTGGGTCGGGGATCAGTGCCAGCACTGTCAGGGAAGATTCAAGTAAGTTGGTCGACAGCTTGCGTGAATTTACAGTTCAAATCGTACCTGTTGTACTGTTTCTCATATCACTGTTGTGGTGATCAAAGGCCAAAACATGCAGGGTCTAAACTCTGCTAATGGTTACTACATCTTCTTTTCTTTGTAATATTAGTTAATCCCCGAAGAGTGAGATTAGTTAAGTGTAAAATGTTCACCTGCGTTTAAACCCAAGCACTGTGGATGATACTTGGCTCTATTGTCAGAGTGTATGAGGGTACATTAATGCCACAGCAAAACAAAGACTGAGCACCCTGATATTATGCATTCATATTTTATGTAAAAAATTGGTAGAAGTTGGTAGACAGGAATATTAAATGTAATCTACAATAGTAAGCCATGGTTATGCATGAGTGTAATGTACTGCACAGCTTTGTTTGGTTTGGTTGGCTACATGAGTGTAAACATATTTCTAAAAGGAGGACATTAAGTTTTAAAGCCCAGAAATCAGACTGGTCACTGCTTTAGAGCTGCTGGCACGAGTCTCATACAGCTGGCATCAACCAAGTGATTCAGTGATGCCTTGCCTGTGATGTTTTCTGAGACAAATTTGATTTGGTTGCAAAGCTGAATTTTGAGTGAGTTTGAGTAGTAAGTGAAAAAGTAAGAAGCGACCATACTTCTTGAGAAAACTTAAAGCTGACTTAAGACGTTAAGTTCTGATTAACATCTCCAGAGAGTCTGAACGGGTTCTGCTAAAATATTTATAAAGACACAAGCCTGACCCGAAAAAAAAGGAAGAGAAGAAAAGAATAGGCATTGTTTTGTAGAAGCACTAATTAGTACAAACCACTGTCACCTGCTCAGCCACAGGCAGGAGAAGATGGTACAACCACAGAATACAGTGCTAGTGTGTACTCTAGAAAGGATTGCAGCAACAGTTAAGTTTAATAATACATCTGAGTGGGGACATACGTGTCTGCGTGCATGTGTGCAAAAAGACAGTATGCAATAATTTCAAATATGGTTCATACGGACCACATGTTTTTTTTTTTGTGTCACTTGCCCAGAACTGGCACCAGAGTAGGTCCCTGGTACACCTGTCTCAGCGGGCTGACTTGATCATTTGATCTCTTCATCTTCATACATGTTCTGAATTGTTCTTAGTCTGGTTTCATTGGGAAACCGTTACCGGAGAAAAGGTGGAGATTCAGAGAGGGTAAAGAAATTCCAGCCCCACAACTCATTCAGTATTATATATAGATATGAAAACATCCCTTCTGAGAATTTTAGGCGTAGAAACATAATCTGTACCACTGTATTTCATAGCACATTATCTTTTAATGCATTAAAGATGTAGTAGTAGTAGACTGCAACTGATTTTTTATTTTATTTTAATCTTATGCTGCATCTATGTTCAGCAAAAAGTTTTTAAAGGTACAGGCAATGGGACATGCATATTTTGTCATTAAAATCCCTTTTAGTATTGCACGTAATGACACGTCTAATAAGTGGAGCCAAGTGAAGAATGACACTTGGAAGGGAAATTACACAGCAAAGAGCAGATACTGGGGGGAAAAGTCAGTCCACCCACTGCCTGTTCAACTGGTTTATTCCCTCTTGACTTTTATAGCAATATGGAAGCCCCACATCACATATGCATGATGATAAAAGTGAAACATTTTATATGAAAACAATGTGTTTGCTGTTTATAAAAGCACACTAGTATGATGTCTAGGTCAGGTTAGGCCGGAATTGCTCTGCAACATGCTTCCAGCTACAGAACATTATTCTGATAAGCCTTCCTGGGGAGTTTGTGTATGTGACAAAGAGGCAACTTAATCAAATGTTAGATTAAAAGTCTTCTATAAAGGAGGTGTTTCATGCTTGACTTAGAAAAACTGCTTTAGGTATCATAAAAAAAACAAAAAACTTGGAACAGATATCCCCCTCTCTCTGCCTGGAGAGCAGCTTAAATGGTCAGATCCCCTCTCCCTCCTTGCTCTGTGGCAATATTCACCCCTCATATGGTCCTGAAGAAACAAGCATACCGGTCACCTGCAGCCTGCTCTGTTGAGTATGGATGAAGAAATGGCAGGATATCAGTCTGGTATTTTCTCTCTAGAGGACAGTATCGATTCCTCAATCAATACGAATGTTGCAAGACAAAACTGCAGGGATGAGCTTTTCTTCTTAGCATCCGCTTGATATCATTCACTAATACAGAGTGCTTCTTATATACAAGCAATGGGAAATGATGGGAGTGCTCGATTAAAAAGGTAGAACAGCTGTGCCATCAAATTGCCCAATGAAGTGAAAGCGTATCATTGATGATAGTTCTGAGCTATCAGTCTACAGCATGTTTAACCCTTACATGACCACTTTACAAGTATACAACTAATAAGGGCTTGCTAAGCAGAGGCTTACGGTGTCAGGAGGTCCCTGCAGCAGATTGCATCTGTTTGGACTGTTTACATTTCTTGTTTGAATGTTTATCAGCTTGCTACAAAGGTCACTGAAAGACAAGAAAGGGACTCAAATGAGTACAGAGAGACTGACATGACCATAAAGAAAGAAATAATGATTGTAGAGAGACACGAGCTCACTACAAAAGGGTGCAAAAAAGAAAATAGATGAAAATAATAAATGACCAGAAAGAGATAGTTAAAAACGATACAAAGAAAAGACAGCTAAAGTGACCACCAACAAAGAGAACGGTTTACAACAAAAGAGCAAACACAAATAGCATAAATTGGGATTTGCAGGCAATAAAGACACAGATGAAAATGGCCCACTCGCTATATCCTAAATGACCGTAGACCACAGGGAGACCTAAATAACCACAAGGAAAGACAGATTTATCGCACGGAGACCCTAACTCATGAAAAATATGAAAGAAATGCAAAGAGATGAAAATGATGGATGTTTTTTTTCCATTAGGAAGAAGCCGTGAAGCGAGACTTTTAAACACGGCACGTCTTAAATGAAGGTGGTGGCATTAACCGATAAACACACTGAAGATGGTGATTTAATGGCATAGGAGGTTGTTACATATAATGGGGACACAACTATGTGGGAAGTGACATGCGGGGAAAAATTGCCTGCATCTCAGGCTTTATACGGCATTTATTCTACTGCCAAGTGGCGATAAAAAGTGCCTACTGTGGCTCTCTTTATCCTGTTGCAGGTATGGGCTTAATTAGAGTTGCTTTGCATGACTGACAGTTCAAAAATAATCCTTATCTATGTTTGACCCTAAGTTCATCCACTGTATGAAACAAGCTGTTCTTTGCTCCTTTCGCACTCTCTTTTAGTCAACTTTGGCTGCCCCTTGCAAACAAAGTTTAAATGGCAGGTGAATAGCTTACAGTCAGTGATATAACCACATTAGGGATATCCTCTCTCACTGATCTTATACAGAAGCTAGAGTAGAATAAAAATTGTCTGAACACTGAGCTCAGACATTTGGCATCAATTTGCACATATCCTAAAATAATTATATGAAACTTCAGCCATGTTTGATAGAAGCATCCACCAGTGTAGCAGGTTATGCATGACAGAAAACAGGAGAGAACAAAATAAGATCTTTTCATGATACACATCTGATGTCAGAAAAGGATTAAAATGACCATGAAGTCTTGATGTTACTGGAGCGGTGGGGGAGTGGGGTACATTTACAGGCCTATGCCTGGGCGACACTGACTCAGGCTGCTCAAGATGTGACTGTTGAGTGACCTTTGACAACAAGTTTCTAAACATTATAATCTTCCCATCCTACTCGTATTAATGTCTAAAATAAAAATGGATGGATGGATTTCAAAACCTTCCTTTGACCACTAGAAGCAAGCCTCATTGTCATGCACTGTAATTAGCCCTGTGTATATATTCTACACATTGTACCTTAAAAATGGACCGATCCAGCACAATGGCACCTACTGTTTAGACTGTAGCTATTTTGTTCTATGTGTTTTTTGGAGTCAGAAGTATTTAAAGGATGGAGTGCTAATTGGAGTAAGGTGCAGCAAATGCTGCATCTGTAAAGCATATGGGTGCATATGGGTACACCTGCCAATTAGTGGGAAATAACAGATAATTAGTATCCCAGAGTTTCACTCTGAGACTGGAGCACAGACGTCATATTGTCACATACTTCCAAGGGATCCAGTTAGTTATGGAGATGAAGTCTAGCAGACAGCAACATACTTGCCAGGACTCTAACTTTAAACCTCACCAGTATCCAAATGAAAGAGTTTAGTTCTTATGAATAGGGAAAAATGTATCAGGGTGTAAAAATGTTTATTTCAACAGTTATGGAAAAATAACTATTGAAACATTTTAACGTGGGAATCTATGGAAATTTAAAGTGGCTATTTGAGGAACTGCAGTTTTCAGTATTTCGACATTATCTTCATTTTCCAGCCTTGGAGGTTTTGCATGGAAATATAAAAAGATATTTTAAAAAAATACTTCTAATTTTAATTTGTAAAGTGAAAATGTGTCTTTATGTTAAAGTTTGCATTTCTAAATCATCTAATAATGGAGCAGAAAGACACTGGAGGTTGCTTCCTGGTATTATGAACAAGCTGTGGATAAGTTTCCTTGTAAACAACCTGTATTACAGGAATGCTCTCTCTAAACAGTTGTATTATCTAATAAAATTCACTGTTTCATCAGCTGCATCTAATAGTGAGGACAGACTTAAGGGATCTGTGCTGGTCTGCTTTGAAAATGCTCTATAAAGCTAAAGCTTTACTGGCCATTGGATTGCAGTTGGATCACACACACACACACACACACACACACACACACACACACACACACACACACACACACACACACACACACACACACACTGTAGTGTGCCACATAGATAAATCCAATAAAGGAGAAATAGGGAGACAGCTCTGCTTGTCTATTGATTTAAGGCATATGTGTTCTGTTTGGTCTTATTGGTTCACAGTATCACTCTTTGTTTTCAAAAGGTATTTTCTCTCTTTATTTTTTTCGGCTCTCGTGTTGTTTTTCTTTTGATACAAACTAGATAGCATCTTTTCCCCCACCTACAGCACACAAAAGCATACTTAAAGAAGTCATCAGCCATCAAAACGCTTAACTTTAAAATCCAATTTTCTTTGATGAAATGGTTTTTATAACATTTCACAGCACTACAGTTTCCAGTATATTTTAAGTTTGTGAAGCTTTATAACATCTTTAAACACATTGTGTTTTCTTTTGTGTTGGTTTGCAGTAATCTATTTCTGTCAGAGCTTTCTATCACAGTGAAAGAACTCATCAAAGATCTATCCAAGTCAACATGGTAAAATTGTTGGCCAATCCTTAAGCTCTTATTTTGAAAGTTCAGTTCAAAGTTCACTAACAACCTAATAGGTCCAGTCGCCACCCTCTAGTAATTTCCTACAGCTTGATCAGATTGCTCTTCTTGTGGTTCTCAGTAACATTCTGCTGTCTTGAATCTGTGATCTTCATGTCGTACTCATTCTTGTTCTGCTCTGGAGATCGGCTGTAAACTGGAGGGTGACTCAAAACAGAACCCACAATAGTTGGAGAGCTGGTGCTACTACACTGAGTTCAAAGAGGCACCCAAGCAGAATGGGGAAATACTGCTCAGCTGCTCTCCAAGGTAAAAGAAACTATGTTTAACATCCATTTTCACAAGTGCTGGATCTAAGGTGTAGTGGTTTAGAAATGTTTGCCTTACATTAAAAAAAGATACCTGGTTTGAGACACAAACCAGCCTCTGAGCGTCACAAGCTAGTGCACTCCCAGTGTCTCTCCCAAGCCTGGGTAAACTGGAGGGTTGGGGCAAGCAGGGCATTTGGCATAAATGGTTACAGTCCCCATTGGGAAATAAAGCCACAGCTGAAAGTACTTATCTTTCACAAGTTGTCCTTGTGTCCTTCTGTTAAACTGAAACATACTCTTTCTTTTTATTTCTGTGTTGGCCTGTATCTACTGTTCTACTGTTTGGTGTGGGTATTGCTATTTATGTATTTACTTGGTTGACATCAGCTGCAGGACTGCATGCTTGCCTTGTACTATCCCTCCTCCCCACTCTCCTGCTGGACTGTGTACACCTTGCCTTGCATATCAGTTTATGTTAGCTGCTCTCTTGCACTTGCTCACTTTCTCTTTTATGCACTCTTGAAGCTCAGCTGGGGAAGCGTTGACACACTGTCCTCTAACATATTTGGTAATTAATTAACAAAATTATTTTTTACAGAGGTAGCAGATCCCTGGTCAGACACTGGTAACGATCACACTACAGACAGACTCCTATGGTGCATGATTTGCTTAACTGTGCAGTTATCACACTAGTTGAACAAACTGATCTTTGGGGGACAACTGTGCCCAGAAACATTATAGAAATCACTAAAGAACTACAAAATAGTCTCTTCTAGTAAATGCAGAGGTCGTCATCCTCCTTATGTTAACTTTGGAAGCACTTCCTGTAGTTTAGCACCAAACCTCAATATCTCCATAACTTCAAATAAAGTATAAGAATAAAGGTTAGCAGACTCATCCATCCACACCAGGAAACTCTTGCTTACGTTAACACAGTTCAGAAAAGTAGCCCTACAAACAAACAACCACATTGTATTCGATAATTCCATAGTTTTGAAAACAACTTAAATTTCGGTGATGAAAGCCGAGTGTACGATGTCCAAATCAAGCGCTTTGCTTGTGTATTCATCTTTCATAGCTCCTGTCAGCAACCTTTCTATTGGAAACATTTGAAAAACAACCCATGCTTATTTTTGTAATGTTTTCAGCACTGTTCAAATGGCAAATTGAAGAGTCTCCTTAAGTCAAGTGCACAATCAGTATGAGTAAATCATAAATCACAAAGGAGAACTATGCAGCAATGAAAGAGTACTCTCAATAGAAGGATTTCTTCAAACTAAATATGTTACCTGTTTGTCCTCAATTAACCTCATGGTTAGAAGGAAGAGGCGGTGAAACACTTGTAGACCTGCGTAACAGTGGCATCTGGCAGTTTCACCAGCAAACTGTCTGATGCAGCACATCAAAGTAAATCTTCTTGCCCAAGGTTTTGCTAGAATAAACTGCTGCATTAATCTTGCTTTGTCTCTTGAAAGTTAAGTGAAAAATGAATTCACACTGATCAAACATTTTCAAGCCATTATCTCCCAACAGAGATGTAACAGGGAGGTCTGAAAGGAGATGCTGATGGTACTAATTGATAGAGAGGAGGGGAAAAAAACATAATGCTGCTGCTGTTGAGCCAGATGGAGCGAACTCAGTCAGTTTATCAGGCTTGGTGTGATAAGTACAGCATGCTTCGCTCCAAATTTAGACAGCAGCCGATCAGATGACAATACAATATTGCAGTTATATTTAGTGAAAATATACATGCAGAAAATGCTATTTTTATTTCTATAAAAATGATTATAGCTTTAGATTAAAACCCTCCACTTCATGTCTGATTTAATCTGTCAACTAATACTGTGAGCGCAGTTTTGATATTATAGTGGCACCAAAATCCTATTACGTGATGCTGGAATCCATTATGGTCCCTGTTCAGCTCTGCACATCACATCTGTGTGCAGCAGTATGAATATCATGAATATCATTTCCCTTGTTGGTTTAGAAGTTTGGCCTAACAGAGTTAAATCCATAGAAGTGATAAATGAGAATTTAAATCATGATCATGGGAATTTGTTCAGTCTGAACATGACATGAAATCTTGTTGCCAAGTCGGAACAACGTAGGATCTGTTGCCAAAAATAACTGTTAACTATTTGAAGATACTTTACCTTCTAATAAGTTGATGACTCATTCTTCTGTATAGAGTAAATTGGATTCAGGACACATCCATTGCAAAAGTAAAATATGTACCTTAGCAAAAAACAGTCTTTTATTTAATATGAATTAATCAGCAAACATTGACCTATACTAACTTTGAAAATAAATCTCCACCACAGTAGAAAAGCTGAAAAATTAAGGGATTCTACATACCATATGTAGAAATGTGTTATTAAGGAGCTTTTTGTGTTTCTAACTTATGGTGTTAGACTCATGGGGTGGTTGTAGCTCAGGCGGTAGAGCAGGTCTTCCACTGATTGGAAGGTTGGTGGTTCGATTCCTGGCTTCCCCCTAGTCTGCGTGCCAAATATCCTTGGGCAATATACTAACCCCTTGTTGCTCTCCGATGCATCCATCGGAGTGTAAATGTGTGACTGTTAGATAGACAGAACAGATTAGAAAAAGTGATTGAGTGAATGAATTAGTTGTAAAAAGAGCTTTGAGTGCTCAGAGTAGAAAAGTGCTATAAAAGACCTAGTCCATTTACTATTTACTTATATTGGGAGATAAAAAAAACGAGATAAATGTAGCCACTATCATGTGACTTATTATTTTGTGATTTTAAAACTATGAACGTTATTGTTATTTTTATTATTATTATTATTATTATTATTATTATTATTATTAGTAGTAGTAGTAGTAGTAGTAGTAGTAGTAGTAGTAGTAGTAGTAGTAGTAGTGGTAGTAGTAGTAGTAATTGGTATCAGAGCAATCATCTTGAGTTATTAGCTAATGCTAGCTTGGCTAGCAAGGTGTATCCATGGACTGATGACGTAGCTCGAGTACTGACTCCTTCTTGGTCTGTCAGTACAGCTGAGTGCAGAAAAGTCATTGCTGTAAAACCACAAATGTGGTTGAGAGTTCCAGTTTATAAAATTAGCTGAGGTGATGCCTGGCAGACAGTTAGTGGCTAAAGCTACTCATGTCAGGAACTGTCTACCATTCAAAAGCAGCCTTATCCTTATTAACTCTTTTTCACCCAAGTATCAGACAGACTGCCTGGACCTATGTTGTAATTTTGGCTGTAAAATTTCAAGATAATTCTCATCTTTTCTGAACCATTTCAGTTTTCTCTCTAGCCCAAAACGGTTGAGGAGTTATGGAAATATAAGCACACATGGTAACATCTATGCCCAGCTGATTCCTCTGTTTGTGTGTTAAGTGAGCAGTACCTTTTGAATGGTTTGTGCTATTGTAATACAACAACTATCCTTATAAAGCACGTCTCTTTTCTTCTCTTCTTTCTGAAACTATTTGAGTTTTTCTGTAGCACAAACGGTAACAGAGTTACGGTCGTTAAAGAGTGCCCGTAAAATTGGCCCACTGTCAGGCTGATGGTAAAAAGAGTTAATGTTTCATGTCTTAAAACAACTGAAGTGGCTGATTGGTTAATACCATAAAAAGAAAAAAAATCTACCAGTTATCAGCTGTTACTAGGAAGGAAGAAATGAGCCTTTAGAGAACAAAAAAAGGTTTCCTACCAGACTGTAACCATGTTAATTTGTGCTTTAATGGGAGTCTGTTGTAATTGACTTACTTTTCGAAACAACCCCAAGTGGCTATTACTGTGTTTTGTTTTGTTTTTTCTTGGTATTTTAGGTACATCTTTTTTAGGCCATGAGGTTGTGGAGCTTGAGTCCAATCCAGATTGTTGTAGATTGTGAAATAGAACAGCACGGCTTATTTGAGCTGCAGTGTAGAGAATGCAGAGCTACATTATTTATGGCCAGTTTAACCATTATCACACAAGACGCCTCTATATGAGGATCAGGATTTAACTGTTAAAAACTAAAACAAATGTCCCTTTTAAATAAAATTGTAGAGAAGTTGTAGAAATTTTAACGTCTTAAAAAATGCCAACAACACGATGTTTAAGTGCATTAAAAATATTTTGCAGATTAAAATTCCCAATTGGGTATCATCATCTCACTTAAAATAACAGTATCTATTGTGTTTATAATACCGTACCTGTATAGTTATTGTTTTCTGTAAATTAAGTATATTAAAAATATGTTATATTACATTTTCTTGAATATCCTGAAAGTGATAAAATGAACACTGTGGCTTGAAGTTTAACACTTTATTTTATAGTTTGGTAAGTACCGAAATATTCAACTTAAAAAAAACCCCCACACACACACAAAAAAATAAACAACAAAAGAAAAAGTAAAAATGTTCTATAACTACCAGTAGCTTGCAAGAATTTCAGTTCAAGAAAACTCCAAAATATTTACTGCAGTTACATCTCAATCCTGCCAGTCTCGATTTATCAGAGCATTTATACCCGCCATCAGATTTTCTGTTTTTTGTTTTGTTGTAAGCCTCTTTAGTGAATTTGACCTGAGGATGAACGTTATCGAGAACACAAAGTATAATATAAGAAAACATTTTGATTGCCTTAGGAGATGCATTTGATAACAATCATGGTCTTATTCTTAAAAAAAATATCTTAAAACACACTCATCATGTTTACAGTAAATTATAGCCACAAATATGCATAAATAGTCACAGTCGCAAAGGGAGTTCCAAATATAAATCCTGCTGGGAGAATGGAGCCATTCAAGGATGAAACAACCACACAAGTGTTTTAGTGAGAGACGTGCAGAGTGGAGACAGAATAGAGTGCTTTTTTTGCCATCAGAGTCATCATCTGCTGACATGGGCTTCAGTCCATGTGTGTATGTGTGTGATTATGTGTGTTTAAGCCTCTGGCAGTGTGGCGTAATGATGACACAGCTCGTCTACTGAAGATGCCACCGTTCTGTGCAGAGCTGTGGTTTGTTTGTGAGTGTGTGTTTGTGTTGGTGTGTGTCTATGACAAACCGTGCGTGGGAGGGAGGAGCATCACACTGCCATCTGTCCAGTGGGAGTTAATCCTGCTATGATGAGAGAGCGCAAGGGCATAACACACGCATGCACACACGCACGCGCAGCCGGATTGGCAGGTGTGTTACATGAATAATGTCCCCCATGTGGTCCTCCCTGAGGCCGTAGCAGTTTCTCAGAGATGAAGGTCCGTATTTATGACATCACAATAACAATGGAACAGTGGGCTCCACTAATACTCCATCTATAGATCCGACAGGACTAATTTAGGTTATTTTCAAGTAATTTTCCATCATTTGAAGAATTTAACATCAGTCATCTATCAGCAACCACATTAAAACAAGTAACGTGAATGTCACTGATCCAGGCATGTGCACCCCATTTAAGCATATGGGCTAGGCACATATGATTGGAGAGAAATTATAAGGCCCAATCATATCATTTCCTCTCTGTCACCTTGTTTTCAGTCCTGATTTAGTTACATGCAACTCCACATCATTAACTGTCCTTCTATTAAAAGTGAGTTTTTTTTCCTTCTGAGTGTCGCCAGTCTCTGCTATCAGGTTATTGTAATAATTTAGGATGTTTACCTTTCAATATAAGGGGGTGTGAGGTGATTGTTGTTGTACATTGGTGCTTTATTAATGAAACTGAATAGAAATGAACATGCCTTCATGAAGGCATGACACTGCCTTCTGTAATGCCACACTTCAAAATCTGCTCAGTGTGTCAACACATGAAAAAGAGCTGAAGGTACCGACCCCGATTCTCCAATCTTAAAATGTTAGACTAATTAAAACTCCACAAAATGCTATGAAATCAGCCTGATCTCTGGAGACACTGCCCCATAGAACAAGGTGGGAAGTGACTTAAACTGGCCAGAAGGAAGTGACTCCTCTGGTTGGAAAAAGAAGTATGATTGTTGGACTCTATAGTCAGCTTAATTTAAGACCTCAGTAAACACCCGATGACTTTATAGTCTGAATCTATTATTTTATTTTATACAACATGTTGTAAATTTTTGTTTTCATATCTCAAAGTCTTGCTTATGAGTGTGGGAACAGCAGAGTGGGAGATTGACGGAAAGATTGGTGTGGCATCTGCAGTGTTATGGACCATATACTCGTCTGTTATAGTGAAGAAAGAATTGAGCATGAAGGTCAGGTCATTGATTTACTGGTCAACCTACCAACCCAGTTAAGGTGGTTGCATCTGACTAGGATGCCTCCTGGATCCTTTCCTGATGAGTTTCTTTCTTTCTTTTTTTTTTTTTTAAATTTGTATCCTTCTTGGAGGAAGCTACAGGGTAGAAATGCTGGAGAGATTCCATATCTTAGCTGGCTTGGGAACAAACTGGTGACCTCCCAGAAGATTAGATTCAGTCATTAGGGAGACGGAAATCTGGGCACATCTGCTTAGACTGCTGTCCTAGACTTGGTCGAATATAGAGACATAAACCTGGATGTGCTTTAGGATGAGAAAACCTTTTGACTGACACGTTTTTTACTGTCTGAGCATGCAACGTTCCTCGGTTTCATAGTCAGGGTCACATTTGGTTTCAAAATTGGTGGAGACAGTTATCCAACTTAGGACAGCAAGACCCCCGCTATGCAAGGGAAGACCTCAGGTGATAATATCTGTCTTTCACCTACAGATTTTGCCCTACTACAAAACCCATTTTTGTGACTGTACAATGTGAAGTCAGTTACTTGTGGTTGTGAATTGATATATGCTACAATTCAGTGATTTCCTGTGGTTGGTATATTTGTAACTTGAACATCTTTGTAGTTTGGTCAATAGTCAGCTAAAACAAACAACAAGATCTGGTAAGATCCTCACTCTAAGCGTAATTTATGTTCCTTAGAATGTGTCTGTCTCAGTACATCTTACCGTTCACAAAGCAAGCAACGAGGGTTTTCATCCGCATCAGACATGCTCACGCTCAGTGCTTCAGAATTCCATCTATGTGTCGCTGGAAGTGGATGACGTTTGCATCTGCTAAATGTTGATTGGTTAACACTTGTTTCTACTTCATCTCTTTGTATGTTCTAACTTGCTGATGGACCAGCACAAGCAACAGCAGCCCACAGACTGGTTGTATCATATACTTTGTGCATTGCCTCCATTGACAACAGAGCTCTTAGCAGATAGATGGGTCATCCTCAGATTGGCAGCAAACTGCGAATGCGCTACCCTCACTAAATGGCAAGTTACACTTTAATAAAGGTGTTGACAGATTTAAAAGTAGTATGATAGTAAAATAGTTATCTCATGTGTATCCCAAAGGCCATATTTCCTCTAAGATGCAGTATGAAAATGATTTTGCAAATAAGACTCTTTTTTTTAAATTCAGTCCAATTAAAAAGAGGACAGCATAATAGAAACTTGAACTCATCAGCAGGAATGGTAGTAGAGCAAACATACTCAGCCTTTAGCTTCTTAGGCATTCGTAATGGCAAAATTTAGTGTCCTCATTGGGTAATTGGACAGAATGTTCATAGGAGTGACTTCTGGTGGAGTTTAAATCAGCTGATTTTCAGTGACATTTGGATTTGAATTTGATCAGTACTCATGGATAGCTTGCTGGATTTCCAGACGGTCTTTACTCCTGGCTTTCTGCTGCATTAGAGCTGAAAAGACATGTAAACAACTCACCCCAATCTTTATTTGTCATCTCAAGACATGTTTGTCACAAATATGTAGAACCTGGTGCGCTGTCTGTTCATTCATCTGTCACTTTCAAGTTCTTCCAGTGACAGGAAAAATTGATATAGCTTGCTGTTTAGCTGATAATTGATGTCATGGTCCCGGGACTTCTACCTGGTGTTTTGTGTTTTCCTGTATTTTTGCCATTTGCTGTTATTATGTTTTAGGTCCACTGCTTATTCTAAGGGTTCCTAGGTTATTCTGTTTAGATGTCATTTATTAGATTTCCCCTCGTGTCCTTACCCCCTGTGTCTCTGTCTCCCTCTGTGTATCGGTCAGTTTCCATGCCTCGTTTCTCCTCCTTGTGTTTTATCCCATGGTTTCCCAGCTCGTTTGGTCTGTGGTCTTCCCGTGTTCTCTCACTCCCTCCTATCTGCGTCTGTGTGTACTTCCTGTTTTACTTTGATAGTCTCCCGTCAGTATACGTCATGTTGTTTGCTCCTGCCCTGTCTTGTTATGATTATCAGTGTCAGCTGTGTTCCCATGTCCCTCGTTATCCTTCTGTGTATTTATGTCTGCGTCTCCCTCAGTTCCGTGTTGCATCCTCCCTCTTGGCTGTGTTTTTTTTCTCGTGCGCCTCCCCGTGTGATTAGTTTAGTAATTTCCCGGTTTAGTTTTGTATTGTTTGTATTGCCTTTTCCTCCGTTTTAGCAAATAAAGCTGATCTTTATTTGGTGAGTTTGCGCTTGGTTCCAATTCCTGCCTGCACACAGCTAGTTCATGAGAAATTGAATCAAAAATGGTAAATATCTAAGACTGACACCATATGTCTGGTCAGCTACTTTCTGTTAATGTGTGGGGAAACATGAACATTTTGTGTAAAAATTAGACTCTTAACAGATAATTGTCACTTTTTCTTCTGTCAACTAGAAGTCTTGTAGGCAACATTCAAACTGCAGTCCTGGGTGCACAGTTCAGGTTTATTGCTAACACACAAAGACTGTAGAAAACTGTTATACAGTCAGTGGTAACACCTGATACTTTTTCTCTAGGTGTTCACATTTTTGTTTTTTAAAATAAAGCCACAGTATTTAATTCCAGCGTGCACTGGTCACAGGCCTGAAAGCCGTCACATGAGTAATGCTATTGTACAGTAAAAAACACTGAGGCCACAGAAACCAACATTTACAGTTTTAGAGACGAGTCATTAGAAGATGCCATTAAAGCCAATAAACTTGCATGGATGATAAAGACATAAAATTATGGCTTTTCTATGGAGTGGTGTTTCTGGCTGCTAGAGCACAAACAAGTAAACTAATTGAGAGCTAAAAATAAAAGTGGTTTAGACTGAGCGTGTGATGCAAAAAGCAAAATGAGATCTGCATCTGAATTAGGATGATACACGGAAGTGGACAAAGTTAGATCTGAAAAGATTAGATATGATGTGATTTGTGCTGCTATTACTGTAATCATTTTTTAATAAAAGGAAGAGGCACCAGGAATCATGAGGCGCACCGTGCTGCTGCCGGAGTCTCTGTTTACGATCTCTGTGAGACCACTGTTGGTTTCCATGAGTCAGTTTTGTGTCATACTCTTTGCTGAATGGTCAACAGAGTTTGATTTGGGAAACAAAACATGTTCCTCTAAAGTCAGGAGCAGATTTTCCTACACGTATACCAACCAACTGTGTCTGTTACGCATCTAATAAGTACATACATACCGATTATAATGTTTCTGCGCAAGATTTATTATTGTGGGAAGCAGTCACATGAATTTATGACATAAGCTTGATTGTGTCCATCTTGAATTTTTACTGAAATACGACCAAGAACAGCTTTATTCCCCTGCTGAAACCCTTAGAAATAAATGGTGTGTGTATGTACGGTATGTGCCGTGTGTGTAGTTGCTTTAGAAATGCACACAGTGTGTTGATGATCCTGTGGGTCTCTGCTGACTCTGAAGTTATTTCCTGGCGGGGTGCATCTCTTTGGATTCAGACCTCTGTGTCCTTTCTGTTTTTTTTCTTCACTCTACCTGTTTTCATCTCTCCTTTAGTGCTCTCATTTTTGTCCA
>NW_024582467.1:544599-546051 GCF_018398535.1 Haplochromis burtoni
ACACACACACACACACACACACACACACACACACACACACACACACACACACACACACACACACACGGCCATGTTTTCCATCCATGCCTTGAGAAAAAAAAAGTCAGTTTCTCTTTTTTCTAACAATCTGTTAGTTCTCACAAATGATTTCATCACTAAAGCATGTGCTAGCTCTGCTTTCCTGTTTTCTGTTTTTGTATCCATCTGTGTGTGTTTGCACGTGGTGGGTGGTTGTGTTTACAGTGAGAGCTGGGCCTCCGTTATTTGTCTCCATGTTTGGTGTTTGCCCATGTTTGCTTGTAACTCCCAGTCCTCTTCGATTTTATTTTCTTTCTTCTATCACTGGCATGATTCTCAGGCAGTGCTCTCCAGACAGGAGTGTACGTTTATGAGCGAGAAAGAGGGAACATTTGTGAGAAGGACAATGTGATAAGAAGTCGTAAACGTACGTATCTGCTGAGAATGCATGCTCTGCCTGAGGGGGAACAGTTGTCTTCTCGTGGCCTGTCACTTTGTGCAAGGTGGTCAGGACTTCATGTTCTTTCTCAGGTACTCGGGAAAACCAGGTATTATTATTTTAGTTGGCTTTAAAAAAAACAAAAAACAAAATAATATTATAATAAAACACCCATTTACAAATTTTTAAAGACTGTAGTCGATAACCACGTTTCTCTCTTCTCTATAGGACGTTATCAGAAGTGTGTATTCTGATGGTGGTCTTACCTAAAGCTAAATCTTAGCTGAAGGGACATTTCTTTAACCGAGTCTTATCAGTTCTGATCCCAGATTGTGTTTTAACTTTAATGCCATTTGGGATCAGATCAAACCCTTGTTGGTCAGTTTTGTGCTGGCGCACTACTCCAGGTAATTATGAGCAGAAATTGCTTCTAGAAAGTCAAAACATCAAATTACATTCCATTATAATATCTGCCAGATGATTTTGAAAAAGGTGACTTGCAATAGTTCAGCTTCTGTGTCAGTGGTTCTCAGGCTTTTTCTGGCATGTACCCCTACAGAAGACAAAGTTCAAAAAAGTTCAAAACTAATTTTAGTGAAATAAAGGTTATCACAACAGCATGAGCAATCTTCATTCATGCTATTTTTTTAAGCCTTGCACTCCAAACCCCATTTGCCACTGCGAGCCAGTCCCACAATTGTTGAGCATTTCAAAACAGCCTCACACCTGAATGATCAGTATGTAGATTTACAGCTATCAAAACAAAAATGTCTGCAGATTTGATGGTTAATTATTGTTTTATTTGTTACTGTTTTTCTATTTCTATTGTTTTTGTGTTTTTAGTCTTATGAATGTAAAATGCTTTGCTAGGTGTAGAATAACCTCACAGTCTAAGTTAAAGTTAACCAATGTGCCAAAGCGTACACACACACACACACACACACACACACACACACACACACACACACACACACACACACACACACACACACACA
>NW_024582467.1:546071-553337 GCF_018398535.1 Haplochromis burtoni
CATCTACTGTACAGCCAATTTAGAATCATCCATTAACTTCAAATGCAATAAATACTACAAATGTACACAATTACAGTATACTGCAACACACTGTTGCATGCAGTAGTAGACAGAAAACAAGCATCATTTCCAGTGGAGAATCCCAAACACTTCCCACTTTGTTTTCCAGAGTAAACTCATTGTTGATCCTAAACCTGTTTTCCTCCACAAAGCACATCCAGTAGCTTTCTGTTATTGACAGGAGGAAGTGAGGACAGGTCCAAATCAGTTCAGCTCCCGAGAACCAACAGCAAAAGTTTTTTGTTTAACATTTTTATAGCTGTAATAAAAACTGTTGTGCTCAAGCTATTAGGGAACCTTGTTCAGTGATTACACAAACTAACCTCGGCGCAATGTTTAAATTCATTTGTTTGTTTTTGTGCGGCGGTGTGTTGAAGTGTATTCAGGACTAAGCAGACACGTTAAGGGCGTGCCGTGGGGCTTGTGTGCACATGCGTACATGCATGCAGAGTATTGGAAGCCAACCAACAATAAAAGAAAGAGGCTGACAACATGGGATTGTGATTTCAGTTGGCATGACAACCTTTTGCAGCCTCATAACACACAATAGCATTTTAATGCAGACCACATGTGATGGTACTCACCACTGGGGCAGGACACACACACATAAACACATGCATACCCCTCTGTTGGCTGTAGGATAGTATATAATCAGTCGCGGGTTGTCTGGGCTGGAGTGAAAACTTTAATAATACAGCGTCCTGTTGTAAGAGTTTAATAATGGTTTGATTTCTGCACACAGCTAACAGACGTGTCAGTGTAGCTGTGTCAGCACACAAAGAAAGAATAGTTTCTCTGTCCCAGGAAACATCAGGCTTAGCTGACTGAATTCATCAAACTGCTTAAAAGAATCACTTTAAGATTTTGTTGTTTTTGTAACAAAGCCAAGGATCTGATGTATAGTTAGTTTGAATGATACTGTAACAAACCCTTCAACTCTAATTTGGCCCTCAACATGTGATTGCAGTATACTGGTACCAGGAAATAAACATCATATCCTTTAAATCATGATTGTAATAAAGCCTTTTAATGATGAATCAGTGCTATGGCAATAGTTTGATTAAATTTAAGCCAAAAGCAAGTTGGTTATATTTAGGGAAACTTTGTGGTTTAGGTTGAAACTACATAATTTAAGATTAGAAAACCTTTGTTGTCTTGATTACAGTAATAAACAAGTGATTAAGGTTGCGGGTGTTCCTTCAGCAGCCAGTCCCTGGTACAATTCCTGGCATACTGCATGTCATTCCCCTGCTTTGTTATCTAGAGGCTATGACTCAGTAATCACAGGGTTGGCTATTCAGTCCCTGGCCCCACCATGCTGCAAACTTTCCTTGGCCAAGACAACAAATCCTTGCTGATCTTGATTGCAGCTAAGCACCTTGTGTCTTTGTGTGCGTGTGTGGGTGCATGAATTGGTGATTGGGAAACATATTATAAAGTGCTTGGTTGACCCAGCTATCTAGCATTTCTCCACATTTTCTGTCTAAAAGTAACAATAGCAAAATGTCCAAAAAAAAAAAAAAAAAGAAACAGCAGATCTGGGACATGGGAGAGACTCTTTGGACTTCTGTGTCTATTGACTATAATAAAAATGTGAAACTTGCAAGAAACTTAAAATTCTTGCTAACTACTCCATTCATTGAACAGCGCAAACAGCAGTGGGAGGCTCATATCTGAAAGTGTGTAGTTTAAGACAACAATGCCTACTGTATTTTACTGTCAGCTGCACTAAATAGTATTTGTCAAACACCAGTGTCAGCATCAACAGTGAAGAGGTGACTTCAGGACACTGGACTTCCTAGCAAAGTTGCCAAGAAAAAGCCACATACTTGCCAATAAAAAGAAAAAGACTGAGGCAAAAGAACACAGACATTGAACACTGGAGGACTGGAAGAGGATGTTGTGGATAGTAAATCCAAGTATGAGGTCTCCAGATCAAACAGAAGAACATTTGTGAGACATAAATAAAAATATGCAAGAACAGTTATTAAAACCATCAGTGAAGCATGGTGGTCTCCGGAGCTTTGGAGGTGGTAAAATAGCAGATTCATACACAATGGAAGAGACCTTAAGGAAGGAGAGCTATCACAAGATTTTGCAAAACCGTTCAGACAGCATATGATTAAGGCCAGTTTCAACCCACAACAGCATAATGACCCAAAACACACCTCCAAAATGTGTCAGCAACATTTAAAGACTAAGCAGTCAGACAGAATTCTAAATATATTGGTGTGGCCACCACAGTCTCCAGATCTGAACCCTGTAGAGCTGGAGGGGAAGTTTGAATATATTATAATTAAGTATCTAATTTCTATAGGTTGTCTTATTATGACAACAGTAAATGTGATTTCATCTGCACAACCGGTGTAAAGTACTTACATTTTCTTTAAAACATTTTTCCCTGATGTGTACCAAATTAAACCAACTATTTTTTTGTGTGTATAAATTTTAGCGTACCCACAGTTTTCTATGATGTATCCATGAAGATTTACCATTCATTGCTGTGAGCTCACAAAACATGAATGCTTTCTGTACGATCATTTCTTGGTTTAATCTGCAGTGTATAAAATGTACACTGCTGCAGGTGACAAAGCAGAGCAAGTCTTTGTTTAACTTGCTCCCACTTCGAGCATTTTCAAACCTATGTTCAGTCAAGCTGCCCAAACAAATCACATTTGGTTGTTTGGTTTGTTTGTGATACGAGTGCGATCCGCTATCAATATGATATACCTTTAAGGCATATCCCTCATAGTTATTAGCTGTTAGCAGCTAGTGGGAACAGAAACTGAGATTTGAGCTTGAGTAACAGCAATGTTGGCTTTTTAAAATTTACTACACATCGATTCCATGTGTCAAAACTGAAGTCACTGGTGAAGAGACCTGAACCTGCATTCTTTCTAATGACCACCAGGGGGCAACACCTCTCGTTACCAAAATGCATCTACTATTATAAAAATCTGTGGAAAAAGTGACCCTCTGCTCTCTTACTGTGTGATGTCAAACACTGTCCTGCTAAGAATATGGGCTCATTTTGAGTCACGCTGAGTACAGTATGTGCATTTTGTAAATGTCGGTCCCCATTAATGTCAAGAAGGATGCTAGTTGCTAGCCTTTAAGCGTGCATTATCCCTCAGTTTCTCTGTCAGATCTACCCCTCGCCTGCCATGTCTGGTTTCAAAACCCCAAGATGGCATGACTATTAAGGTTGGTTGCTATGTAAAATCTTTCCAACCAACATTCGTCAGTCCAATAACCGATGATAGTCGATATATCTGCGCAGGCGCAGAGTTTTTGATGGGCGGAGCAACATAATCCTGCATGGATTGATTTTTCTAGGTTTTGTTTGAAGGAAATATTTTACTTTCATTTCTTGTTTGTGTCAGTTTTAATATAGCTACTTTTTGGACTATTCATTCATTCCTTTATTTATTTGAGATGCGCCAAATCACACTAAAGAAAACTTTACATTAGAATTTTTTTTTTAATGTTTGCTGGAGGAAACATTTTGGTTTTTAACTTTTTGTTTAATTTTGTATTTGTTGTTTGGTCGAGTGTGTAGGACAGATAAACACTGGAACGCCCTGTAAACACTGTTATAGTGGAAAATAGAAGCCAGTTTCTCTTTGTTTCCCTCCCCACCATTGTGTTTTTACTTAAATAAAATGTTTTGGGGTTTTTTCTGAACACTGCTTTTCTTTCTTTCTGTTATGAGCCTGAGTAAATGAATCACTACTTTTGGGTTAGAGTTAACCCAAATGTAGTGTTTAATGCAATTGTTCGCAGCTGAAAGAGGGTGCCGTTAAAACAGCGCTATTATTTTTCCATTGACTGCTTCTCTTAGCTTCAACCAACACTATTAGCAAACTTACTCATGGGCAAATAAATAAATAAATAATTTGCTCTTGTAAAAACGATCTGTGAAAGGCTCAGCCTATTGTCGATGGTCGATATATTTGTCCAGTCGCCCAACCTTAATGACTATGTCAATGCTCACCTTTAGTCTTTACAACATAACTCAGCAAGTTAATCCTTAGTGCCTGTCTTTTATATACAATCTGTGCAGTAGCTCAATAAAGGCATGTAATGCATTATTTTAACTTATGAAATTCACTGTCCTGAAATTGGCATTTAGATAGGCCTATTTAACTTATAAGACACAAAATACCGCTAGGAAATAGCTACTGAAGGAACACGATCTTGTAACACGTTTTATTACCACAGCCCAGTTTTGTTTACTTGAAAGCAAACTTTTCATCTTATTAAATCTAGTTGTGTAGGATCTTTACTTTGGTGGTGGTATATCTCAACTCACAGTGGCATGAGGCATCTTTCAGTTCTTTTGAGCAGATTGAATTGACAAGGAGGCAACTTTATGTAACCCAAAGTCAATGAAGAGTCATCTTGTGCATCTTGAGCAGCTATGTGGTTATGCTGGAGTGCAGTTACATATTTTTGAACCAGCCTTGATGGGACAGAGCGTTTCTTATCTAAAGAAAAATCTTTAGATAAGAAAAGATCAACAAAGCTGCAAAGAATGAGACTTTATTGAAGTGCTGTATATATTATTCCATGCATGAGCACAGCTGCTGATACTGATGGCCCTATAAAGGTTTCCATAAATTAAGCTGTGTTTTTCATAGTGATGCTTACGGCTGAGTCAGGATGATCTTCTATTCAATCAATAAAATAATTCCAACAGAAGTGCAGCTGTCTGGTTGAAAAACCTCTGCATACACTACACCTGTGTGATGTTGCTTACAGCTTCCCCTGGAACGCCCTCTCACTTCATCTTCTCTATGTCATATGTAGACAACACAAATGTCCTCAGTGATGATAGAGGGGGGGTAGTGACTGAAGATGAGCTCAGAGCATAGGGTTTGTGATGATGTCTGGCTTAAGTAGCTCTAAGTTTTGGTTCCTATTTGTAGTTCATTTAACAACTTCTCTTATTTTTCTTAGTGTTTATCATCTGTTTGTCATTACCTGTTTTAGTTTGGTGTCTTTGTTTATTTCCCTCCTTTTTATTATCTGCTCTATTTCAACATCATAAGTATATATTATCCTTTGTTTTCCTTTTCAGTTGTTGGTTTGTCAGTTTACCACCGGTTATCTTCCTCCTTATGTTCCCAACTTAACCTTTTAACTTTGTCTTTGTCAGTGGCTGCAGATTTTTATCACACTGTCATATAAAAAGACAACAAAAAACAAAGTTTTCACAGGAGTCTTTGCAGTCCTCTTAAGTTGCTGCCAGAGCATTTCAGTCATTTTGAGGTCTGAACTTGGCCATTGAAACACCTTGATTATTATTATTATTATTTTTATCCATTCTGCTGTTGATTTGCTGCTGTGTCTAGTATCATTATCCTGCTGACAAAGTTTCCGTCCAGCTCTAGCTGGCAGACAAATGATCTTAATGTTGCAACTAATGCAACTTAACAATTGCAAGGTGCTCAGGTCCTGTGGCAGCAAACCAAGGCCAAATCATCACCCGTCCACAAGCATACAGTCTTGTTTGTTTGTTTTTACAACAGGGGGGGCTGTGCATTATGTCAAATATCTCCACTTTGGTCTCACCTGTCCAAGTACATTATTGTAGAAATCTTGTGGTTTATACGCATGGAATTTTTGCAAATTTAATGTGTGCAGCCATGTTCTTTGTAGAGAGAAGAGGATTTCTCCTGGCAGCCCTTCCAAACCAGCCGTGCATTCCATCTTCATCTGACATTCCAACTAGATAAAAATTACCAAGAGGAAATTAGACAGGTTTTATTTTCTGTGTTAAATTGAGTTCAATTTACAGCCAATTGCATGTTTCAAACCTAAGTAAAGCATATTTGTATGATTAACTTAAATACCTAAACCTTTGCACTCTGCAAAGAAAACTGCTGCAAATTGTATTGTGTAAGACCTGTTGCAAATATACTCTTGATTAAATCATCTGTTCTGGTTTGTTTTAAATTAAAGTTGGTCTCTGCAATCATCAAGAGAAATTAATGCACAGCAAGAAGTGATCATTTGGCCACAAATGGCATGGATATGAAAAATCTACCGATAAAACGTTTGATAGAAAACAGATGTAGTGTTTAATGCCCTTTGTAGTCATGTGACTTTTTGCCTCATGGTGTATTACTCAACTTTAAGTTTCCCCAGGTTAATAGAGCCGAGACACCATTAATAGACTGACTAATAAAGCTCATTATCTACAGGTTAAACCTTGGGGGACTGATGAAGATGAATATTTGAATATGACTTTCACTTCCTGCAGAGGCAGATGGGTAAAGCAAAGTCACCTCATGTGTATGGATGTCCACATCGATATGCGGCTTGCTCAGTGTTTTTGTGAGTGATGGTGGAGGAGGCTGGGCACGTGTTATATCTGTTCTTCCTTCTTTGCTCCTTTTCTTGCCCATAAGAATAACAAATAGAAATAAAACCCTTTTATCCTTTATCCAAAAATATCTGGTTTTTGGTTTATATCTAGATGCTTTAAGACTTGTAAGTCTCATCCCGTAAAACACTTTTGTGACTAAATATCTATTATAATACATATTTATCATAGACACCCGTTCTATCTTCAAGGTTCAAGGTTCTTTATTTGTCACATGCATAGTTATACAAGTATAACACGCTCCTTGACATGTGCAAAAAAAAAAATGGGGGGGGTAGAGGGAGAACATTATATATATGGTATATACATTAGGTGAATGTCTATCTGTTATCTTCCTAACCACTTTCTCCTCTTCTTCCTTTCCTTTCCTTTCCATCATTTCTTTCTACTTGTTTCTCTTTTTATCTTTGTCTTGAGTCTGTTTTCTTTCTCTTCTATTCTTCTGTATTGATTCTATTTTCCTCAGTCATCCTTCTTTTTCATCCCTCTGCCTCTTTGTCTGCATCTTTAATTTTCATTCCTCATTTTTTCTTTATTCCTCTGCACCACAAATTTCTCTTCTCCATCTCTTTTGTTGTTTAACATCTTGTATTCCTTTCTGTTCTTTTTTGTTTTCCCCGTATTCCTTTCTTCCGATCCTCTTTGCTTTTTTCTTTTTCCTTCTTTTGCTTGTTTTGTCTCTTCTCCTTTAGGTGACTCTGCTCTGTTTAAACAGGTCATGTTGCTATTAGCTTTGCTTTGACCTTATTTGAGGTACAGGAGTAATTTGAAGTGTGTGTGTGTGTGTGTGTGTGTGTGTGTGTGTGTGTGTGTGTGTG
>NW_024582467.1:553362-668596 GCF_018398535.1 Haplochromis burtoni
TCTCTATACTGGTTGTTTTTTTTTGTGTGCTGTGTGAAACCCATTGGACCATGACTATACCTTAGGTGATAGAGACCCAGTAACATCAATCATACACACTCACACTCTCTCACATACACAGACACACAGTCTCACTCTCTGCCTTTGTTATTCCCGGTAGAAGAGCTTTTCTTGATTTTTAATAAAGGATATCTGCAGAGAAGGTCAAGGTTATTCAATTGTTGGCCATTCATCTCCCCTCAATTTTCAGCTGCATGTTTGATACGCACACACACACACACACACACACACACACACACACACACACACACACACACACACACACACACACACACACACACACACACACACAGATATCTCAATCTTCCCTGTTCCCTGTTGGCCCTAGCTTGGGGACCCCTACACCTTTGGGCATGTGTGTGTATGTGTCCACCTTTGTGTGCACACTCTTCAGTGTGAACAATGCAGCCGTCATTTCTGGCTTGTCTGGTTATCCATCACTGGCTTTACGCAGCTCTGTCGCTATCTTCTGTGTATTTTATCCACTGCGAGAGTTTTGCACAGACTTCAAGAGGTGTCACAGATAATATTACTTACTGTTTTATCAGAAGACTCTTTGAACTTAATACAAACATAAATGTTTGGAAATTGGAAAGTGGATGTATTGCCAGTGGCAAGATAATGCTGAAATAATGTATGGAATCTAGTAAAAGGCAACTGTGGCAGGACAGAGAGGGCATATAAAGCTCTGAGGTTACTGTGGAGAACACTGTTAATCTGTTTCCTTGGGGGATGGAAGCTAGAGATTTTTGAAAATAACAGATTAACGCAGGACAGTGAATTACCAGATGGAATATTATATGAAATTCCAAAAGCCTTTGTGTTGTAATCGTTGTGAACCAGAGACGAGATAATACAATCAGACCTTCTTATGTGATCCAAATAAAGGCTTGAAATAGCAGAAATGCTGTATCTACCGTCCCCTTCAAAACAATGGAGAGAAGCCTTTCCCTATTCAGAAATAAAAACAAGGCCCAGTGGTGTCCTCATCTTAACGAGATCCATACATCAAGCTTAGTTTGCTGATATGGAAATTAATTCATTAAAAATGCCAGACTGCACTGAGGAAAAATACGTTAAGAGGGTAGACAGGTACTCAAAATAATTTCTCAGGAGGGGAAATAATGGGGGAAAAAATATTATTTACTGTTGAATCCAAGTTTGTGGCAATAACAGAGAAGTGTATGTAAGGAGACAAACAGGAGAGAGAGCGAGTGATTCTGAAAGTGAAGCAGCAGGACAAAGAGCTCAAACTCACCTTAAACACTAAGTACTTTGCAGTACGGAAATCTGAGAGGCGTTTATATTTGATTATCCATCGCTTTTCTTCTGCATGTCCAGTTCAGGGTCAGATTCAGGGGCTGGAACCTATCTTAGCTGCTATAGAGAGAGGTTAGAGGCAGGGTATAGCCTGGTCGACAGTCTGTTACAGACAACCAATCACATTTACAATAATGGGCAATTTACACTGCTTCAAAAAAATTAAGGAACTAGCATTAAGTCAGTTAAACTTTTGGGATATTGATGTGGTCAGTTAAGTAGCTCTACACATCTGACTGTGTCTCTACTGTTAGCATGAGCTGATACCTGGAACCTACAGAGGTTTCAGAGGTAGTCCAACTCCTCTAGGATGGCATCATCAGTACATGTCATTTCCAGAAGGTTTGCTGTGTCTCCCAGCACAGTCTTAAGAGTATGGAGGAGATTCCAGGAGACAGGCAGCTACTCTAAGAGCGCCGGGCAGGCCTTAATCCATCACCAAGTCCTTAATCCATCAGCAGTTCCGGTATCTCCTCGTCTGAGCAAGAAAAAACACTGCCAGAGCTCTAGAATATGACCTACTTCAAACTGATGGTGTGAGTGTCTCTGACAAAACAATCAACAAACAGACTGCATGAGGGTGGCCTGAGAGCCCAAAGTCCTCTAGTGGGCCCTTTTCTTATTGCCTGACACTGTGGAGCCACAGAGTAAAAGAATTAGCATATCCACCACTGGTACCATGTGCTTCTCAAAGATGAGAATATTGACCCTCAGTACATGTGGCAGATGTGAAAGGGCATGGAGGAGCTGCGGAGAACATCATTCAGTATGACTGGATTTGTGGCGTGTCAGTGATAGTCTAGGGAGGCAGGTACAAACTTCATACATAAAGGTCCCGTATAGATAGTGGATTCAAAACCAGGACCTTGCTGTGAGGCTATGGTGCTAATAACTTCACCTTTGTGCTGTCCTGCATTTAACTGTGATGAAATAAAAGCTAAAGCCAGTCTCTGCTTTTGTAGCATACGTGTTTTGATCTCAAAATAAAAGAACTAAAGTAGGAAAAACATTTACAACCTGTTGTCCAAAAACTACACAGTCTTACGGAGTGATTATACACGATGTGCCTTACATATACTGTCCATTCTCTTCTGCTTGTCCTTGTCAGGGTCGGGGGGCTGGAGTCTGTCCCAGCTACAATAGTGCGAGAGACAGATTACACCCTGGACAGTCTGTTACAGGGCTAACAAAGAGAGACAGACAACCATTCCCACCCACATTCACACCTATGGGCAATTTAGATTCACCAATTAACCTAACCCCACTAATTGCATGTCTTTGGACTGTGGGAAGAAGCTGGAGTACCTGCAGAGAACCCATGGCAACACGAGTCCGCAGCCCGGTGGTGGACAAACTCAGGACCTTCTTGTGTTAGACAACAGTGCTAGTCACTGTGTGTTGCCTCCTTTAAAATAAAAGTATTTACAAACTCATTAGTATATCATATTTACAAAAAAAGTGCAGAAATTGTAAATGGCCTCCTCTCGATTCAACACAATTTTATTTCCCATCTATAATTTATTCATGGATCCCAGATGTCTTTGACTGACTGAACACAACAGAAAACTGAACACTGACGATGAATAAAAGTTGGAAACTTCCCCAGGCTCTAGTGGGACCCTGTATTCGAGGACACATTGCTGGTATTGTTACCTCAATGTTACCTCAGAAGAAATGAACTTTACTTGAAATCCCATTGTGATTGAATTCCAACTTTCTCTTGCTTCAGTATTCCCACCACTTCAAGCAAGCAAACTGCATGTACAGAATTAAAATAAGGTCCCAGTTATTCATTCCCAGATGAATAGAAGAGGCTTCTCTCTCTGCAGAAAGGATCAAAACCTTTTATCAACCAACTTATTGGGTAGATTTACAGTAAAGTACTCTTAGATGATGTTGTTATTGTGTTGTGTGTGATGATATAACCACATTTAACTGGGCCTTCTAAAGTCATTCAGAGGGCATATTCAGAAAAAGCCCAAGTAAACAAAAGTGTTGTTTGGAGGTGCAAAGGCAACCTTCCTGACACTCTACTCTCATTCAGGTTAGGAGTTGTCAAGTCATTATCTAACCTCAGTAACCTAATATTCAGCTGGAAAAGCTGGCAGGACATTGGATCTGTATTTCTCCTCGTTGCACCATTAGACTTTCCTAGAATGTAAAATGCAAAACATATAATGTCACAGTGTAGCATATTTTGGATCTGCACCTGAACTATGATCCATTATACTATATATGGTTTTAAATTTCAAATTAGATCATTTACGTTAAAATATGACTTGCTATGTCATATCAATATACTGTGATATAATGTGCAACCATGAAAAGTATTCCCATGTAGTAAAAGTGGTGAACAGTGCTGCTGAGTGTACTCAAGCTGCAGCAACCTCAGCAGAGACTCAGCTGTGTTTTTTTTAACACAAGGGAGGGTACCGAGTGGCCTTAGAGGGAATTCCACTGTGCTGTGCATTGTTATAAATTATATGATTCAATCAGGCGAGTCTCTGCCACAAGCTGTTTTTTCTAAATATGGTCATCTAAACTATACAGCGCAGGAGTGGTGTTATTCTTGGAGGATTTTCAAGGCTGTGAATTTTTATGATTTCTTTTTCCCCAAATGTATGAAAGTGTGTGTGTGTGTGTGTGTGTGTGTGTATCTGTTTCATGAGGGAAGGCATTTTTGCAAAGTGAAATCACTTCTGGACAACTCTCCCTTCTTTAATAGGTCAGTTTACGGCACAGTTTGAGAGCAGGCGTGTACTGTGAAGGGTTAGGGTGATGATTAAAGGGCTGGGAATGAAAACAGTCTCTGGAAGCTCCTAAGCACAAACATGTGTGCGTCGTTTTGTTTCTCACATGGATGATGTCAAACTCAGCTGACTAGATGCTGTCACTGAAAGTCTTTGTGTGTGCGGTTGTGTGTTTGTGTCACTGCGGTTGTTTTTGATTATGTGTTCCTCTCTAGTATGAATGTGTCACTGGGCTGTCGTGCAGTCAGCGGTCAGTAAATGTCTGTCTGTAGTGGGGGATTACAGAGAAAATCAATACTACAAGGCTGCTTTGATGTAGCCAGTAAGACACATTGACCTGTCAGTTCAACTTGTAGCCTTGAATTTCTTCTTCTCTTTTTGGTGAGCAGACAGTCTGCTTAACTTTAGTTCTGTAATTCAGTTGGGAAGGGAGACAGTCAGGGTGTCACTGCAGACTCTCTGGGCTAATACTGCTGTAATTCAATTTCCTTACAGGTGCCATTATGGCTTATTAAATCTTAAATAACCTGATGCATTAACTGTGGCACTGCTGTACAGCATAACAGTATAGACAGATGTCCACCCAACTTTCTGAGGCATCCTCCTGGGAGCTGTAGTTTTTAAATGCTCATAAAGATGGTGTGTTTTGTCTTTATTAAATGAGGTGTCCATAGTGTACCCACCTCCTGTCTAAAGACAGCTGGGATAGGCTGAAAAATCTGATTTAAACTTGGCCAATCTCCCCTTGAAAGTCATCTCTGTGCGCACCTCTAGGCCACTTGCTGTGCTATTTTCAAATCACTTCCTGGAAGTATCACTTGGTACTTTTGTGCATTTGTTATGAGCCTCAAACATGCATAGAGAGTAAACATTAGCTCTGAGCCTAAACCGACTTTAATGACTGCTGATAAAAACTGGGTCTCCAAACAGCAGCTTGTAGTGGGAGATTCATAGCTAGAAAGCAGCACGGGTTTTTTTGGGTTTTTTTTAAAGACATCTACAGTGCTGTGCATCATAAATTCTTCCCTCAGGGTGAGACTGTCAATGCTGTGTTCTTCTGTAAAATCTCAAGGTGTATGTAAGGCGTACGCCTGCAGTTTCAGCCCCTCCCCTACCCAAGCGTGCACGGGTAGGGCCACGTATAATCGACACTTGCAAAACAGACGTGTCTGTCTGGCTTGCATGAACACGTACACAAGAAGCAGTAGTTAGTGTGTATGTGTGTAAGCAGCAGTTGTACTGATCCATCATCAAATAACAGAAAACAGGAAGATATTTCCGACTATTGATTTTTAAGTCAGATTGTAATTTGACTGCATTTGCCAGTAAATGTCATGACTTAATAATGTTATAGCTGTTTAGCTAAATACAGGCACTTGTGTTCACTAATTAGAGTTGGCTAAATCAATCAGCATTGTATATCAACTTTAAAACATTTCTTCATGTTGGAAATGAGAAATAAACTCTCTGCATGCGTGTTTGTCTTTCATCTGTGCACTTTTATGCACACGGGGTACGTAATAAAGATAAATAACGCTGGCTCCAATGCTCTCGGCCATCGACCATCAGGAAGAGATAGGATGATTGGACTATGAGCAAATTGCCCAACTGTAGTTCAGACCCAGAATACATTTATACAAACTCTAAATGTATTCTGTTGTTAATAATCTGCTGCTTCTGTTAAACATGACTTATCAGATTCCAATGATTCCAGGCCGATTTCTGTTTAACTCTGGCCACTAGTGACAGTATCAGGCTGCTGAAGAAGTAAATATTGGCAAATCTTGCAGCAGACTGAATAGAGAAGTCATAAAGTAAGCAACTGAGTAATATTAGTAATGTTAACTAATCAGCAATAACGCAATAAACCTTTAGTAAAATGCCACAGGCTTCCGGTCATACCCTACCTAATAAGACTGAATCAGTGAAGCAATGCATTTAACTCAATCTCTGATATCTTATAAATTTACTTCCATTGATTACAACCTTTTATAATTTACTGAGAAGCTGAAAGATTTAGCTTCAGCATATGACAACAACTATACTGCTATTCTGAGACTGAAATGCTCGAGAGAAAAAAGTGTGAAAGGGACGAAGAAGTTGTTGGTGTCATGAGTAATGCTGCTTTAAAAGAATATGTTTTTTAAAAAATTTGAATAGATGAGGAGGTGAGTGAAGCCTTGAGCTTTCCATTAGCAGATGTGTGCATGACATGAGCAGATGGTATTAAATGAGTAGGGAGGTGGTGCAGAAGGTGTAGCCAGGCCTCCCTCTGGATAGAGTGACAGGGGAGAAGATGAAAAGGGAGATTTGTAACTACACTACCTGGCGATATTGGGCTCTCTCTCTTAATCTGTCGGTCCCGCTTGTTCTTTTTCCATCCATTTGTCTGTCTATCCCCCATGCATCTGTCTTCTGTGCTGCATCAATTATTCACCCGGAGCAAATGAATATTTCAAGGGGGTGCTGGACTCTCTTCCTCCATACCTCATGCTCTCATTGCTGTCTCTGTTTTTATCAGTCTGCTCGCTGCCCCTCCTCTTGCTCTGCCACCGTCACCCTTTCATGGCTCGTCCCTCGGTGCTTTCGTACAATATATAAGCATGTGTTACTCCTGATCCCAATTCTGTGGTGTATGTAAAGGATTTGACTTTGGCCTCGTATTATGACCAGCCTTCTGCCCCTGCTCACCATTTATAACCTCAGCTAGCTGTGAGTCTGCCTGTGAGTGATGGCTTCCTGCCGACACATGTACGCCGTCTTCTTCTGTGCCAGGCGTTTTTGGGGGGAAGATTAATGGGAGAGGTGTTTGGAGTGACGGCTTGTTGGGACTGTAGGAGGCTACACCAGTCAGCTTCACATTAACAATGAATGTGATCTACCTTGCACATGCTTTTATAGATACTGAATATGCCGAAGATCTCAGCCTGAGAAAACCAGAGGAGAGCTACACCAAGGCTTTGTCAAAATGTAACTCTTGATTCTATTTTTTTGAATAGTAATTTTTGCACGTTTCAAAATGTTAGGGTTTGGGCGATATAGTGAACCGGTCATTGTCCCACACATCTGTTTTCATAGCTGCTTATACAACTGTCGGAAACAATGATTGCAAATAGTTGTGTTCACGACTTCAGATCACAAAGGAGAGTGGGAGGCAACCTAACTGCAACCAGTCACACTCCAACATGGGCAGGCTGCAGTCAGACTGAATGGTCAAGGTTTGCAAATAATTGGCATCTAATTTCTAAACACAGGCAGATTACTAACACGTTACTATCAATCTGAATTAGTGCAACTGTGACATGTCTTTCTGCAATAGCGGGCTTGACTCAGCTGGTTCCCAACTGTTCGTATTCTGGTTATATTCCTATATAAAAGCACGACTGTCAAGCCCATTTGTCGTTGTGCAGTTAAATTGCTGTCTTGCAGCAACTACATCACTTTTCATGGAGGAATTTCTGGACTCTGAATATCTGTTTAATGTAACCTTTTGTGTATGTAGACAGCAACAGATTTGTCCTTTCTTGTCAATTTATAGCAGTTAATCACCAAATGATCACAGATTGCATATAACTGACTCCATTTTATCACAAACCTAAACTGTGCACAAAAGCTGCTTTGAAGACAGACCTGATTGCCGTCCTTGAGGCAACCATTTCAAATTTCCAGTCTATTGCACACGGTCACATTAGTATTTAGCATCTGATTACCACTTGCTCATAGTAATCGTATGATGACTAATTAGCTGTTTTTTTTCCCCCCCAAATGCAACTGTACCTGTAAAAATACACAAACAATTAAAACACAAAAAAGAAGAAAAAAACAAGTGACAATGGACTCTGAGTGACTGAGGTTCTGCAATTGAATTTCTAAGAAGTTTACAACGCAGTAAGCAGTAATTAAAATAATAAAAATATAGGCTGGGAAGTGCGTTTCACTGCTGCCACACATCAGCACGGTTTAAGCTTTGGCTTATTCAACCCACTGAGGAACTTTTTCTGCAGGCATGTATGCATTCAACCCAGGCATGAGTGGCCTTCTTGCTTTCCTTCACAGTCTAGTTACATGCATGTTTGGATAACTGAATAGATTCAAAGATTCCAGCTGAGATTAGTTTTTAGTGTGAATGGTCATCTGTGCGTCAGTGTGCATTATTCCCTCTATTACACCATCTTATTTGAAATAAGCTTCATCCTGCTCCAACCTTGCATGCAACAGTGTGGAATGAATAAACGTTCCAGCATTTTTTTCTTTTCTATTTCACTTTTGTTTTCTAGCTTATGAACTCGCGCTGTCACTGCACAGCCTTTTAACCTTTTAGTTGCTGTTGTGGGTTAAGATAAAATAGCCATACTAGGCTTTTGGTTGCTGGGATGTTGCTTCGTTCTAGTTCTTCATCATTTAACACCCACACTGCAAAGAAATTGCACGAGTGACAGTTAGTGACTTTGTAGGACTTTTCCTCTTTTTCTTAGACTTTGATAATGGCTTTACATTTTTATTAATTTCACCTTTCAAAGCTCTTTGCTAAAGTTTTACAGCATTTCCATAATGACCTTCTTTGAATGGGATGTGAAGTATGGCCCTAAATTCAAAAAATGTGAACATCAATAAAACAGGTGCAATAATAAGACAAGAAAATAGACAATAGATCTTGGGAACAGACATTCAGTTTTAGACATTAAAGATGTTCATGTGTCATCAGCAGTAAGAAACGAGTTTTCATCATCATCATCAACATCATCATCATCATCATCATCATCATCATCATCATCAATATGATCACCATCAATATGATCAACATTTAAGTCAGTGTTACAGCAGCATGACATGAATATTTGTCTTCTAATCCAGGATTAAAGTCGGGGGATCTAACTGTGATCAGCGGGGACTGATAGAAGAGGGATAGATGGAGGAGTAAATGGGCAGAAGTGAAGGGAAGAAGAGATGGAAAGGAAACAAAACAGACAGACCTTCTGCATCCTGTCTTGTTCCTCCTTTACATATATTGTGTCTGTGAGTGTGAGTGTATGTGTGTGCTTCTGTTTTACTGGCAGGATGTATGCATTTACTGCAGCTTGCATCCCGCTGTGCAGCAATCTGTTAGCACTTCCTTAGGTTCCTTTGTTTACCAGAAACAGCATACCTGGCTGAGGTTCTGAGCTGGGAGTGAAATGTAGTGAAATGTTGCACTCGCACAAACACTTGTTGCCTCAAAGACTGAGTGTATGCACTCTGCAGGATGCTAGGGACAGGGCAGTTTCTTCTAAATGTAACTTATGATGGTTTATGACTTATGAAATGCTGTTTTACAATTGCAGCAGTAAGTGTTTTGCTGGGCGTGAGAAGCATCATGGCAAATATAAATATGCTTTACCTTTATTGATTCGATGGATGCTTCTATTCAAAGTTATGGCGGTAATGTTTTTCATTCCTGTGCTATATATGTTGCTAGAGGTTTTTTTTCCTTCCATTTATGCTTTCAATCACTATTTGACGTTTTATTAGCAGTAATGCAATACTATATGCCTTTCATTAATGAATGTCTTTTTCTCTATTTCATATTAAGCAGGACTATGTTCAAGACAAATTTCCTCTTGGGGACAATAAAGGTTATTTGGCTTGATTGAATTATTTGAGTTCTGTTTCAGCTGACCTTAGAGTCTAAGGTCAGAGGAAAGCATTTTACATTGATTGTAGAACTAATTGTCTTTAATTGGTGTATCATTGGACACAGTTCATAAACATGAGTTAGGATAATCACATAGACCGATGCTACACCAGTGAATTATCTTCATTTATACCATACTTTTTAAAACAGTGGGTTATTCCATTTTCGATGTGTGCTTCAGAACTAGCTCTCAGCTTGCCTCATGTTGTGATTTTGTGGATGAAGTTTTATCTACTATGTCGGTCTCTGTTATCTTGTTTTATGCTTCCCCCCCAAAGACACAAGAAAAATGAGTTTCACTCTATTTTTCTCCTTCTTTTTCTAGTCTGGCAGTGTGCCACAGTGAGCACAGATCCTATAGTGAGGGCTTAGATAATGAGCATACACGGTCACACAGTAACATAGTGTTCAACTGGCGGCAGCCGGCGACATCGTCACTGTATGTGGCGCCAATATGTTGTGTGTGACAGTGTGCGTTTTCAGATTTTCCCCTTGAGCATGGGATTACTTTGATTGACAAGTGCAATTGCTGGTTACCACCATCTTGGTTTTTACAGATGTCACACGAATTTGTCATGTTGGGATCGCTATAGCAACAGCATCAGGGATTGTCTCACCTTGATTTCAGAGGGATGCCATGTTTCGTCACCTCATACTGTTATTCTGCCAATCTGTCAGTCAGTCTGAATCAATCTGAGATGCTTGTTAGGCCTGCTGCCTGGGAAAATAATAATTATTAACATGACTGCAAAGCAGAGCTGTGTTGGGCAGTCTTTGGTTCCACTATAGCACCAGGAAGGACAAAAGGGGAGATGACAAATCTTAGTTTTACAAGATGTAATGTAATGTAATGTAATCCAGGATTAAATAATGAATACAGCCGTGGTGTCTGCTATTGTGAAGCCTGATGGTGTCTTCACAATAAAACCAGCTCCATTCATAAAAGCTGGCACGAAGAGGATGAGTTACAATACACACCAAGGGAAATTACATTTTTGATGGGGTGGGTGGTGCTGAAAATATGGAGAAAATTTTATAATAAAGAAATGAGTGTGCAAAATATTAAGTATTCTTTGGCAGGTAGACTGAGAAGAATCCTAGCTGAAAGTAAAAGATGGTGACTGGACAGAGTTCAACCAAACTAAAAACTTGAGAGGGAAAAAAAAGATGATACACAGAAATAATGTTGTACATTATAAAATTTACTGAAATAACATAAAATATGCATAAAATTTACAGGCTTTAGTTTTAGTCTTTGGTGCATCTGTTTATTGAGTTATCTGCACTGAAAATGTGCTGTGTTCTTATTCTAATACCTGTGCAGAACCTCCATATAGTAACAGTTAAAAATACTAAAATGAACAATCAAAACTGAAACTGAACATTTTAAAATGGTAAAAACTCAACTGGAATGATACCCTCACCCAGGCACCACCCACCCCCAACACTGCTCACTGGTGGTGGTGATGAAATCATGGCTCCTGAAGACTTTGGATGAGGTGCCTGAACAAAACACATGATGTACAGTAGAAATGGGGAGGAGGAGGATCACTTCGCCATGCCAGACCCCTTCAAGGGAGAGTGGAAGATCACAGTGGATTAAAAGACTGGTGATAAGAGGCCGACTGGCTGCGTAGACACAGTTTGTTGGACAGGAACATTGACATTTTGAATGAGGTGAATTTGACAGTGTGAGATAATGTATGTGCTGAAGAGTAAAAGGCAGCAAGAATAGGCGATGTTACCAACTAACTTCCTTCCTGGCTTCCACCTTCTTCTGTGTACATGTTGGTTGTGGGGATAATGAGTTGAGCTGTGTTGATGTTTGCAAGCATCTCTCCTGATAGGATTTTGTCAGAGAGCCGGCACAGTTGCATCCCAGTTTGTGTGGCTTTGTGTCTTCATCCTCAGCTCAGTGGATGCATCCATCATGGCAGGCGGTTTTCCTTCTTTAACACTGCTCTCTTCTGCCAAGGTCAGCTCATTATATCCATGCAGCTCAGTACTGGTCCCATTGTATTGCAGGCTCTCAATCTCTCACTTTAATAGCAGCTTCCTCTCACTGATCTTAGGGCACTGAGCTACAGGATCCTTCTTGGTTAGTGTGGATGTTCTTCTGCTCGTCCATAATTTTCATGTAAGGTCTCTGCTCGGTCCTACTGTTATAGCAGTCTTTAGGGTGTATGATGTTCTTAATCTGGGGGATAAAAAAAATAATTAAATGCGAACAGTTAGGCTGAGCACCAGTTGTTATAAAGTGCTCACTATTTCATATTGCCAAAGTTTTACTGTGCAGTCATCAAATGGATGTTGATTTTAAATAATTTAAGCTATTATTTTCAATTCAAATGATATAATATTAAATTCTTTGCTAAGAAGAATGGTTTTTTCTTCTTCTTCTTTTTAGATGATTAGTGTGTTTGTTTAAAACAAATGTTTATTTGTATTTTCTTATCAAGGAATAACCTGAAATAAGGAGGGGAAAAAAGCTCATGCCCTGCCACGCTTGATCTGGTGGTAGTAAATCAAACATTAAGCCCAAATACAACTCTTTGATGTCACATGATTGCACTGATGGGGACCCTCACTGATGTAAGAATGAGTATCTTTGTCTTGTAGGGGTCACAAGATAAGATTTCAACTCTAATTTTTGTCTGTTTTGTCACAGACTCCTCCAGTTGTTTCTGATTTTGAGCATATTAAACTGCGTCGCTGTGTTCATGTTTTCTCCCCTCTGTGTCTCTTTCTGCAGGTTAACAGACCTGTCAGGCTCTCTCACAGATGGTCCATTCAACTATAAGTACAAGACCAAGTGCACTTGGTTAATAGAAGGATTGTAAGTACCACTGTTTTTATCTTCCACATGTCATCATTAATCTTACTTACTTCCACTTGGATAAAGACTTTATTCTGTATCTAACTTAAGGGCTCTAGATAAGAGAGACTGTATTATTCTGTAAAAAGAAGGAGTTTGTCTGTGAATATAGTAGTTACTGTGCTTCGCAGTTGCTTTTTGCATATTTACTGCTCATGCTGCACCGACTGAAAGTGCTTCATTTGCAATTTTTTTCTCTTGCTATGGAAATACAATGCTTGCTTGCACTACATGTAGTATACAGTGGTAGACCACCATGTAAAAGTCACAGAATGGCAATCATTATTTTCTAACACGGTGTGTAAGGTTATACATTTAATGGTCTCTGTATGCTCTGGAATGTTAGATGAGCTCTGGGCAAAGCAATGAAGATGTCCACGATCTCCTTGGGAAATGCTGAAGGGCAGCTCAGGCTCCATAATATATTACTACTATTATATATGCTATTATTTATTTTACTGTACTAGCTGCATTTTCTCTAAGAAAGATGAGAGAAAGTTACTCAAAAGTGAGTTCAAGCTAATTTTATTTGTATATCATATCACACATTCCCTTCAGAAGGCTTTAACTACTGGATGGGGTGCCAAGAGATTTGGAGCAGATATCCATGGACTGTGACTGAAAATGTGATTTTCAGGCATTTTGTTGCACAACAAGAAGGTCACCTTGCCAACACATTTCAACTCCCAACTCGACACTTAATGGGATTCACAGTAGTGCGTTTGTGTCATTTTGTGTAGGTTTTTGGTTACTGAATAGAAAAGGAAGTGTCAAATTGTAACTCTCTGCTGGTTATCAGCTCTTTGTATTTTATAAATTCGGGCTTGGTGGCTGAAGGACCAACAACAACACAAGCCAGTTGTTCCACATATATTCTTTTAGTCAGCTCCCAGCTAACATCTACATGTAGAGGACAGTCTACAAAGTTCTGCACACTCTCTGATAGGACCAAAGCACCAAAGCTTCTCCTTTCTTGTTATACTTTAACATAAACTTCACTGATATGTCTCCATTTACAACACGTCACATTACTGTGACAACTTTTGCCCACCGTGTTGTTGTGCCCATTTCAGACATTGAGGCATTCATTAGAACAAGCTGCACAATGAAAAATGATGCTAAATGGTTACTGCCAATCATTTTTACACATGCTTTAAAACGTGCTACTCAGCTAATATGAAGGATGATTTTAAGTGATAGCTTCATTTTTAAAAAAATTTATTTTTTAATGACAGATTGCTATAAAATCTCCAGAGCATATTCATTTGTCAAAGAGGAATAAATAAATCAGGTATGAGCTAAGAAAAGAAAAAATCTCCTCCATCACACCCTGGTGTATTTAAATTTGCAATGATTGTACAGTGCAGATTTTCCTTCATTTTAACGTCTAGGTCCTTATCACATCAATTATCATTAGGACTTTTATTTTTTATTTTTTAACCAATTAGGTATGCATGTCCACATATGGGAGACAATGATTAGTTCCCTGGTGTTTGCCTTCATGTGTAAAATTGGTTGATTATCATATGCAGGTTTATCTAAAGCTGAAATAAAAGTTTATTTCAGGATTGGACCTTTACAAAACTAGCATACTTGATACTAATAGTCTGCATGTGAACAGACACCGCACGAAATGCATCTTCTACAGTGCTGGCATTAGGCAAGGACACATCTCACAAGGATTTTAATACAGCAAAAAGGTTTTCTGCAGTGAGTGTGAGTCCCTGAACTGTCGATTTATGATCTTAACCACAGATTTTATGAATAGTGGAGACACTTCTATAAAGTAAGAATCATATGAAGCTTATAGGTAGTATATATATTTATCAAGAGTATTTTTGTCACACCCGTTTATTCTGCATTCCCTCTCTCCCCGTCTCCCAGCCCCAACGCTGTACTCAGGCTTCGCTTCAATCACTTTGCCACAGAGTGCAGCTGGGACCACATGTACGTCTATGATGGAGACTCCATTTACGCCCCTTTGATTGCTGTCTTCAGGTGAGCACCTGCTAGTCTGAATAGGAGAGCTGTGCAATGGAGGAAATATGTAAATGACTTAGGTACCCTTTGGCACTGCTTCAAAAGTGCCAATAAATTTGTGCTTGTGCAGTCAAATGACTCCATGTATGGCCAAACAATGGACCCCATAATTGCTGGCTTACCACAATACAGCAATAATAGAAAGAAAATACTGCAATTACTCACATTATTCCTGAATGCCACTTCTTTTTCTCGAGATTTATTCTGTACTTTGTTCTTTAGAAGGGAAAAAAGAGCAATCTACAAGCATGTGGGTGGAACTCTTTCATTTCATGCAAATTCATTAAAACAGTAATGCTGCAATATTTTACCAACCTCCCACTTATTCTAATCCACTGAGGCTTATCTCTTGTTAAGAGTTCAGTTGTTTCCATAAAGGGGCAATTTGGACTATTTCAAGAAAAATATATAAAAATATCTGCCATTTGATCATACATAGTCTTGATTTGTGTAGCATTCTTACCTACAGTAAGTAAACTTAAATTGTTCATTATGGATGGGTACCTCCGCTTTGCATTGTAAAAAAACAAACACTAGTTCCTGCAGGGAGCTTGGGCTCAGTGTGGACATGGGTACATTTACAGTGCATTGCACGGATTAAAAGTGACAACCCGGTCCCCACAAAAAATCATAATCAAACGAAATTTAATTTGCCACTGCACTGCAATGTTTTTTACTTCAAGGCTAATTACTGTCATGTATTTTCTGTGGGGTGGCAGTGCTTTCAGACTAGAGCACATCATACACCAAATACATTTCAGAAAACCTTCTGTTATTATTTTGGGTCCACGGGGGATGTCTGTCTTTGCAGGTCTCATTGCCTTTCTGTTGAATTCTTTTCTCAGCGGTCTAGTGGTGCCAGAGACCAGAGGTAATGAGACAGTTCCTGAGGTTGTGACAACGTCCGGCTACGCTCTGCTTCACTTCTTTAGTGACGCTGCCTACAACTTGACTGGTTTCAGCATCGCCTACTCGTAAGCCTCAATATTGTTCTTACCGTCACTCATTTTCTTGTCTTCACCTGTTTGTTTTTCCCATCCTCTGTTTTTCTGACACCCCCCACCCCCATCAATGTGTCCACTATTTGACAGATTACCAGCTTGTCGTGGAGGACAAAAGTAGCCAAAGAAATGTAATTGTTCCAGTTCATGATCAGTCTGTTCTCTCCGATATAAACAAAAGAGAACACATCTTATATTTGTATTTATACTGAAATTTGTACTGAAATGTCAGCCAAATACCAAATCCTGATAGCATCAGCTTGTTAATGTGTGCTTATTTGTGGCAGCAGATCAAATGCATCATCAGCTAATTGATTTGCAATATCAAGCAGTTACATCGACAGCTTACTAAGTGTTTATTTTTACCAAATGCTATGGCTGTGCTATATTTAGGTGTGCTTCTATTGTCTGCGTGATTTCATTTGTCACTTGTAGGGCAATGAAATTAGTCTCACCCAGGATTTTCCCATTAAGACAAGTCAAAGTGACACGAAAAGTTCAATACAGACAGAAAGTGCGCAACAGGCTCATATTATTAATATTTTGATAAGATAAGATAAGACTTTACTGATCCCACGACAGGGACATTTTTGCATTAATGAGAACTTAACAAGGTAAAAAATTTAATCTGTATATTCCAAAATTAAGCAAAGGCTTTATAAGAGTTTTTGCAGCTTCTCATTATCATCTGCTGCCAGACTTTGACTTCAGCTTGTAGTGGCATTTGTTCCCTGGGGCGACAGAGAGAGACGATCACAAATTTTTGTGTGTTGGTGGCTGATTTAACAACCGTGATCACTGATTGGGATGATGCCCACTCATGTGAACCTGGTTATGTAGAGAGAAAACTTGGAAAGACATATAACTGGCAGCTGTGTGTGGATACTCTCCCAGGAAAACAACACAAGAAGAAGGGGGGAAAAAAGAAAAAAAATCCAGATTTTTCACACCACCTAGCTTCTTGGATTTGGTAAACCACATGCACTATTAGCTACACTAATAGTGTGTTCAGAGACATTGCATAAGCAGGACACATGACATTTAAAGAAAACTTACCAGGAAGCCTCATAATGCTCTCCAATGTTGCTCTCTATAAAACCACAGTTGAATTACAAATGGCAACAGTAAGCCGGTCTCCATTTCTGGGTGTCTGTTGCTGGTGGGGACAAAAGAATCCAAGGTCACTGGGAGAAACTCACGTGATTGGGGAAAAAAAAGAAGAAGAAAGAAACAAAGCTGAAATACTTTCAGCTAGCACAGATCATGAAGACACCATTATGTGGCACCACCTGGTGAGGGGCTCAACATGTAATAGTCAAGCAAGGCAAAATTATAATCTATAATCACAGCTGTGTCATCTGAATTGACAACAATGCTAACTTACATCCATCCTCCTATCAGAAACTTTGACACAATCCACAAAATGTTCTTGCTGCCTATGGTGCAAATCCCATGTCTTTTTTTTCTATATATGCTTCCAGACACCTCTTTAGCTTTGGCACGTTATCTATGGGCTGAAAGCCGTTGAAGTTCCCAGTCTGATGAAGTCATAAAGGAAGTTGCTTTTGCAGTTGTTTCTTTTCTTTTTTTCCTTTAGCTGGTTTTGTGTACACCATTTTTCTATCTTCTCACAAATGCTCATCACTGTCAGGCAGGGCCTTTGATATGTAATAATAAACTTAATGTTATTCATCACTTTTGTGGTTCACACAAAATCTCAAGTGTGGGATGGTTATGGCTTAGGGAGGTAGAGCAGGTCATCTACTAATTGGAAGGTTGGTGGTCAGGGAGGGATCCTTGGATATCCAAGATTCTGAACCCCAAGATGCTCCTGATGCATCATTGGGGTGTGAATGTTAGATAGAAAGCACTTAGATGTGGAAAAAAGTGCTTGTGTGAATGGCTGAATGGGACATCTTGTATAAAGTGCTTTGAGTGCTCCAGTAGAGTAGAAAGAGTGCTATATACATTTACCATTTACTCGGACTGAAGGCCAGCCAGTCTGCCTCGCCATGCCAACTGGGAACGGTGTTTGGGAGACGCTGTAACATTGCTGGTTTTTGTTTCCTGGCTCTGCTAAAAGCTCAGTCGTACAGGACCATTCACACTGTTCATGTAGATTTCTATCACCCCTAACGTTAAACCAACCCACTTTGTGCAATTAGTGATGGTCATGTAATGCAATGTAACTCCTCCCAAGCTGGACACCTGCTTGGGAGGAATACGTGCATTTACACAGGTTCTTCTTAGCACACACATACACATACAGACGCACACACATGCCCACGGAGAGGAGATGAAGGTTGTCATGACAACACCCTTGTTACGGTAGCAAACCAGCTTTTTGCATTAACAAAAACATGATTCTCCGCCTCTGGTCCTTCACATCTTTCCCCCCCAATTTTTCTATCTCTTTCATCTCAAACTTATCTGATATTCCATAGAAACGCCTTGTAATGTCGGTCTCAGTGCTTTTTGTTCCGTTTTGATTTTTATGTGCAATTTCTTTGTTCCACCTCCGTTTCCCATTTTCAGTCACGTCTGTCTTTTTCTTTGCGTTTTCCTCACTGTGTCTATAATTTATCTTGTTTAAAATCAGAGGTAGTTTAGCTCCATCTCTATTGTGTGTCACATTGTTTATTTTTGCATAACATTCAGTTAGATTTGGTGGCTTTTATCCAAAGCCACTTACAGTAAGTGGATTCAAACTTTAATGTAAGCAGACTCAGATGGCATCGAAAACAGGAAGTCCAAATCTACACAGTGATGCCTTCGTGTATTTTTAAGGTTCTTCTTCTTTTTCAATGTTATTGTTAGGTTGAGTTCTGATTTCTCATTTCATTTCATTATCATTTTTTTGCATGCTTAGTTTACTCTTCAAGTCTTATAGATTTAAGACATCTTTAGTGTCACTTTCTATTCTGACTTTGCTATAATTCACTCAGTCGCTCCTATTCCTGTCTCACCTTTTGTGTATCCCCCCTACTCCCTCTTGTGTCTTGGGTTTTATTTCCAGTCTGATTGTCTTGATTATGTTCAGCTGTGCCCCTTTCCCATTTCCCACCTGTCTCCACTTCCCCAATCAGCCCTTTTTGTCTGTTTGGATTGTGTGTTGTTTCTCCTGAGTTCCTTGTGTAAATTTCCTGTATTTCAATGCCAAGTTGTTTGTTTTTTTTTGGGTATGTATTTGGATTATTTATCTTTTGTTGTCTTCCCGACAAATCTGATGTTCATATGATGTTTCAGTTTCACGCAGCAAGACTGAGTGAACATTCTTTGCTACATTTTATTTAATAGTAAGAAGTAGTTGATGTACTTTGTGGTTATTTAAAAATGATACAAGATGTTTGTATACAAAAGCCTTGAGAGGGAAGTAAGAGAATAATATATCCTAGGGATGCATTTTTCTTTTCTGTTCATGTGTGGTCATCAGCTAGTTTTTGTTATGTTGAAGGAGAGGTAAGACGATTGAGTAGTAGTAGAACAAACGTTGTTGGCTGATAGTCTTGAGTTTTGCAAAGTTTATTTATTTATTTTTTTTTAGCTGGAAGAAGCAAAACTGGATTAGCTTAAAATGAGAAATTCAAAGAACTGATCAAAAATGACAGCAGGACTCCTGATAAAAGAATTAAGAAGATTTGATTGTCTTGCCTCTTTAATGAGATGAGAACCTCAATTTTTACCGGGGTTGATAACGAGGAAATTGGAAGACTTTTAGATAGCAATGCTGGTGAAATATTCACTGAAGTTAGTGACAGTTTTGATGGTGTTGGGCATATCTGCTGAACAGGCGTTCCAGCAGATATTGAACATGAATCCACTCTAAAGCAAATAATACACACATCTAACATGTAAAGGTAAAAAATAGCAACTTTGGCTATCAGTAAATTTTACTATAAGTATATAAGTAGATGACTGCAGTCGCCTCAGTTAATATTTCATGAGGCATGCACAATATCTCAAGGCCACATACTCATCTAAAAATAATATCTGGCCCGTCACAGTCAAGTATTCTCTTTTGCTCATGGCTCTCCATAACCTTGAAGATGTTGTTTGACTTTCTGGCTAACTGTGTCTCCCGCAGGATAAACTCTTGTCCCAACAACTGTTCGGGCCACGGCAGATGCAGCACTGCGAACTCGGTCGCAGGACGTGTGTACTGTGAGTGCGAGGAGTACTGGAAGGGGGACGCATGCGACATCCCTTACTGCAGAGACAACTGTGGCAGCCCAGATCACGGCTACTGTGACCTGACCGGGGAGAAGCTGTGTGTCTGCAACGACAGCTGGCAAGGTAAGAAAACGGAAGGCTGAATTTTATTGGGGAATTTAAAACTTAGTTTAGTGATACATAGTAAATGAGGATTTTATTGGGGGAAACTTGGCTTCATGTGGTGCAGCCAGGATGGCAAAACAGGCACTTTAGCTTGGTGCTACTGTAATGGGCTTCCTGCAGTGAAGACAGGAGTGGAGTGCAGGCGAGATGATAACAGAGAGGAAAAGGATAGGGATAGTTTAAAGTGCTGTATCTGAACTTTCAGGACCTTATTTATTAATTCATGAAGTGTTCACAAACACAGTAACCACTGATCCAGTAAGTATTTTGTACACTGATGTCTACAACTGTAGTCTAAAATGGGGCAAAAATGACTCTGAGATATGACACCATGTTTTTAGAGATGCTTCTTATTGGATTCTAGTCATGCAAACACATTTAAAACGGTTAATTTAGTCCAGTTTCATGATGCTTTTTTTAGTCATTAAATGAACAAATGAGCGCAGTGTGAGTTTTTTGCTTATGCTTTCCTTTCGGTTTTGCAGTTTTCAATATTAATATGAAAAGCAATTGAAAGCACAATCCCAGTGTCCTCTTGGTTTATGCCTAACACAATGCTGCCTGAATCAGTATTCTTTAATATCATAAAATATTATACGGGATTCCCAGGGAAATGTTCCCTAGTGGCACAATATATATCTAGCTTCATTTTTTTTTTTTTTTTTTTTTTTTTTTATATTGCAGTCATAAACAAATCCCTCTTGCGGTTTCAAAATCAACAACTTTATTTCAAATGACGTTTTCTGACTGAGAGTGATTTTAGACTAATTTCTTTTTATAAGAAAAGCGGCTTTTCTTGGTGCTGTTCGCAGAGGTTTCATCATTTGTAAAAGGCTTTTGCATGAAATGAAAGTAACTGTTAAGTCACATTCTTCAGCCAGTATTTACATCTTCTAAAGCACCGGTTACAGATTTACGTGTTTCGGTTCAGTTTTTGTAGTTAAAACATGGATAATCACGAAAATCTGACCAACTGCATGTTCATTCGAGATTCAGATCCAGTTTGATCCTAAATGTCTAACAAACATATTAAGAGAATACATAAGAACAATTCAGCAGACAACAAAGTCTGTTGAAGTTGGATGGTGAAGTGCTGCCCCCTCCTGGAAGGATAATGATAGCACAAGGAGAAAGGAAAACCAACCAACAATACAATAAAAATCTCCAAGAATGAAGATTAAAAATGGATGCATTTTAAAAGCAAAAAAAAAAAATAGGCAAATATCCCAAATTGTACAGTGATGAACAGCAGGCTAAGCAGTATTTACCCAGTGTTGTGTATGTCAGTTACATTTTAGTTTTTCAGAAACAAGACACCAAATTGATGAACTGATTATGTGTTATAACTAAACAGATTAATATGAGAGGTGCTACAGTAGGAACATATTGCTAAATGGCAATGATCGCATACTCTGTGACTCGTTAAATAAAGACCCAGTTTAAGTACAACAATAGGAAAAAATATTAAAATCATTTAATATTTAACACTTCAGTTTTAGGGATATGTATGTGAGTGTAAAATTCAGCAAATATGCTGTCTATTTCAGTATTTGCTTTAAGTTTTTTAGACACAAAGACATAAGACTAATCCTAAAATCAAAGGTGTGTGTGTGTGTGTGTGTGTGTGTGTGTGTGTGTGTGTGTGTGTGTGTGTTGGTAGAAAAAAAACCTGCTCACAACAATGCTTGTTGATTTATTTATTTATTTACTTTTTGAGTAATGAAGTCATAATTTGCACAAAGGGATATCGGTTAACATTTTTTTTTTTTGGTGTTTTGACAGCCACAAAGGTATCATCTCTGAACCTAACTAAGTCACTTGAAAACAATTCAGATGGACTGTGCTATCCATCTATATGACAGTGAATGAGTCAGATTCTGAGCTTTGGGATTCAGCCTCTTATTTCTACAGATCACAAATTGTTCACACAAAAGCAACAGAGACACCAGTGAGGCAAAGGGATGTATGTGTATCTGTCTGGTAATGAGTGAGGTGGAGGCAGATACAGAGCCTCGGAGCAGGCATCAGAAACACAAACGGGCTTTTAATAAAGGTATTGGTCACCATGGAAACCACCAGTTGGCATCACCAAAAAAAAAAAATGTTTTTTGCATTAATGGAAAGAGCATTTTCTACAATTTGTCCTTCATTCCCCTCTTCCCTCTACCCCCCGCAGAAAGAAAAGTGCTGAATGCGTCTGTGATCGAGTGCTTTTCATTTATCTCGTTTTCTCACGTCTTGCTTTAATCACTCGCCTGCAATGTTAGAAAACCCTCATTTAATCTGTAAAGATGTGCTTTTATTCTCGACTGCCATCTGAATAAGCTCTGCTTTGTGGTCTGTCAGTTTTCTCACTTTGAGTTAAAATGTTTTAATGTGCTTTACAAAATAATAAGTAAAAAAAAAGATAAAATCATTTAAAATAAAGGGGTTTTTTTGCATTATATAAATGAGTAGAAGCAAAACTGTTCACTGAAGAAAACACGATCAGATCAATTAGTGAAACTAAAGAAGGCAAAACGGTGACGATGGGTTCAAGGAAGAGCAAGAAAAAGGTAAAGGTCTGAGGGAAAAGTATAAGCTTTAGAAAACAATGGACAGATGCAGTGAATAACGAAAATGTATATTTTAATAAAATGTATTGTAGAAGTGGTCTTGTTCTTTTTTTTAAAAGATATGAGGTTGCTCATCATCTGCTCATAAATGAGCTCGAGTTGTGTTTGGTGCCTATTCATAGAACAGCCACTAGGTGGCACCAAAGTAAAATAAATAAATAAATAGACTGGCAACCTGTTAAGGGTGTTCATAGGCTACAGTTCCCCCATGACCCTGAACTGGATAAGCACAATAGGATTTATAGATTGATATTTAAAGAAAATTGAATTCATTTGCCCTTTACTACCTGTAAAATAAATATTGGAAACAATGTATGTACGAATTCCAAAAAGTGAAACATGTCCGTCCTTTTGCCTCCATCAGGTCCAGACTGCTCTCTTTCCGTTCCCTCCACTGAGGCTTTCTGGGTGCTGCCCAGCATTAAACCATCTGCTCAGTCTCTGGGTCGAGCGTCCCACCGGGCTCTGGTGCATTCTGGGTTGATGTGGGTGGTGGGAGGTTACTCCTTCAACTACTCCAACTACCAAATGGTCCTCAAGTAAGACACATCCATCTGACTTAGTCGACTGTGATTGTCTTTGAGCTTTTGCACTTTTCCTACTCTTTCCCTTTGTTTAAAGCTACAACCTAGAGACCAGCACGTGGGATGTGGTGCCTGTCAGCAGCGGCCCTCTCTACAGATACGGACACTCACTGGCTCTGCATCAGGTAATCCTGCTTAAGTTTTATATTTCACCAATGCTAAAAACAAGAAACAGGTACTACTCCATACTACTCCACAGCAGTGAAATTGTGGACCACAATCAGAAGGTTTTAGCATTTATTCTGGATTCTTAGCTTCATATGCTGCCTTCCTCATGTGCTTACCAGACAGTGTTGAATCATTATATTTGACTATTGTTGGAATGGAGTGGTGTTGTCAATTAATAGACTTCCTCAGTACAGATGTTCAAATTAAAGAATTAACTGACTGCCTTGAATGCGTGCTTCTTTCTTCATTTTGATAAATATTAAATAAGTCTGCTTTGACATTGTATATATCATTTATGGGGGGGGAAAAAGCCCAGACAACAAACTGATTAGAAGTGTATGTGTTGCAGTCCATGTCTAGAAACAGCTCTTGCTCTCTGAAGTTATATGGGGTCATTTCACAAGACTGAGGCGTTTCTAGGAGACTGGCCCATATTTCAGCTTACCTATAAAGAAATGAGAACATCAGAATCATTCATGTGTCTGCTATAGATCAATCACGCCAAAGCCAGGAGCATCAAATGATGTGTCGCTGTCCAAATACTGGGGCGCTTACTTTTTTTTTTTAGCGTGGAAGGAATGGTTTAATGGTGGAGGACAGGAGGGAGAATGAAGACAAACATCTCGTCCTGCTGTGCTGAAGGTGAGATTTGATCCAGAGGAGGTCAGAGCGACTGACTGAAGCCTGCTGATGATTTGTAGCCTGCAGTAACTCCTGGCTTGTTTACTATACACACAGCTTTAACTTCAAACCCACCCTGTTACTGTGAAGGTGGATGAAAGGAATCACTTTGCTCCATCGGCAGAGTTTCTTTTGAAACGTCTTTGACTTGAGGACAAAGCAGACGTGCTTTTGTTTTTTTTCATGAGACACTCATGTCTTCACCTCTCACCCTTTAGTTTCACACTGGTATTTTTGGTTACTCACTATTTTAGGTGATTATGTTTGGCAGATGGGAATCACACGATGGCTGATGGGTGCATGACAAGGTGTAAGGCTGCAAAAAAGAACAGCAAACACATTTTATTTTTTCATTTACAGCTATTATGATTAATATATTCATATTTACAGTTACTGACTAAATATTTACTGTGCCAAAGGTGTTTGTCAGTATAAAATGCATTAATAGCTGTTCTTGAAAGGTTCACAGCAGCTAAGTGCTCCTGCAGCAGCACCTGCAAAGACAAGTGATTTTATTAGCTGATGCTAACAGATGCCATATTAGAACCACCTGCCTAATGTTATCAAGTTCCTCCTTATGCCACTAAGTAAACTCGGATCTTTAGAGGAGCTGTGGTGTTTTCTGTTTTATGGCACCAGAAGTGTACAGCAGGTTTTTGGGGTCCTTATTTGGGCTTGTATTGATACTGTCAGGGTGTAACATGTACACTAATCAGGCATAACATTATGGGCACTGGCAGGTAAAGTTTATAACACTGATTACGTCTTCATCGTGGCGCCTGTTAGTGAGTGGGAGCAGGAAGATTGGGCAAGCATCAGGATTTTAATGGTTTTGGAAAGGGCCAAAATGTCATGAAAGACGACTGGGTCGAAGAAACTGCAGCTCTTGTGAGATTTTCTCGGTGTTCAGTATGAATCAAAAGTGGTCCAAGGAAAGAGCAGTGGTGAACCAGAGATGGGGTGATGGGCAGCCAAGACTGAAAGCTGGCCTGCGTTGTCTGATCCAACAGATGAGTCGAACGTGCTGGACGAACAAGTCCAATCCAAAGAGGTCCCACTTTGCAACTTCCACAATTTAAGGATCTGTTGCTAACATCTTGGCGCCAGATACCACAGGATACCTGCAGGGGTTTAGTGGAGTCCATGCCTTGATGGGTCAGGGCAGTTTTGGGAGCTAAAAGGGGGACCCAACACAGTATTAGGCAATTGGTCACGATGTTATGGATGATCGAGGTGCATCCTGAAGGTCACGCAGCAAAAAGTTTAAGCAAGATGATCAGTTTTATTCAGGTCACTAGTTTACTGCAATCCCCACAAAGTGATCAAAGATCAGTAATAATATTAAAAACATATTGATTGAATCAATGTCTGGATGTTTTGTCTTTGTTGAAGGCAGTGCTGTCTTTTGCTGCAGAAGACATTTCCCTTTATCATGATGGGGGCGGTAAGAACTCTGAAGTCGTATTACTATTAGACAACCAGGGGGCCCATCAGAAGGTCTGCTGACTGCTCAAATGTGATTAGATATTAGAGCTCAGGCAAAACTTCATAACACTTCCACAAACATCACATCACTCTAATACGAAATCTGCCTCGTGTTTCCCTTGTGTAGGATGACATCTACATGTTTGGCGGGAAGTTGGAAGCAGGTCCTGCTAATGTGACAGATGAGATGTGGGTGTTCAACATCCCCAGGCGTACCTGGTCGTTACGGAAACCAGTCCCGCCACCTCCTTATGCCCTGGAGGGACACACGGCACACGTGGTGGAGCTGGCCAATGGCGAGCCAGTGATGCTCATCATTTTCGGCTACTCACCAATCTACAGCTACATCAATAAAGTGCAAGAGTACAACATCAGTAAGTGTGCTTGCTGAACGATGTGCAAAAATATCATCGTCCTTTAGACTTTTCAGTTGGTTTTCATTGATGTAAGCTGGACAAAAGGAACCTTCAAAAACTGCTGATATTTTCTGTAGAACATTTCTTGAACTGGTTGGACCGTAATTAGGTGCTTTTAGGTGCAAGTAAAAGGAAAGCCATTTTTTCCTTTTGCTTCCTTCTACCATTGGATGTTCATGTTAAATGTGGACAAAGTTTCAAGCAGTGACAAAAGCTTCTGACTGCTCTGAACTCTCATATAGTAATAGCTTATGTGAGGAGGGGATTCTGCACTTATGGAAGCCAGAGGAGGGGCACCCAACCGGTAGAAAGGCTTATGGTAAAAAAGACTGACTGACTGATGACTAAAGCTAAAGTGTCTTGTTCCAGAAAAAGTAAAGACATAGTAAAGAGTCAGTATTTTTTAACTGCAAAAAAAATCTAGTGGACCTATGTTTCTGTAATACTATCAAGAAGTCTAATGTCATAAATCCAATAGCTGTCAGTAAGAATACTTCCACTTGTCCTTGAAGTGGGCAGTTGTAAAAGCACGAGGACCACAAGTTGTGTGAATTAAGAGAAGATGAGAACGTGTTGAATTTTCTTCTTTGTCGTTATAGTGATAAGTTAAAAAGACATTTAATTAAAGTCTAGGTTTAATTAAATGTCCTTTAACAATTCAGAAATGTTTGTGGCACACTGGTGATGACAGAATAAAATGGGTGCTTTAGTAATTCTGGTGTTTATAGGTTAGTAGTTTTTGCTTAAAGGTTATGCTGCTACCCTGGCTTTGCTTTCTGGGTATGTAATGCTTTGTTGCAATCTATCTGGGCTGGGTGTGGTGTTTTATGCATGGCACAACAATAAAATCCAATAAATGAAGCCAGAATAAGAAGAAAACGAGCAAAATACATCCATATTCTTGTGAATGGAGTGGTTTGTAATTGGCATTTGTTTCCGGTTTGACACTGCTTTTGTACAATTTACAATAACATTGTACTGTACAGTATACATGCTGTTGTAGTACATAGTGGAGTATAATGTAATTACCACACAATAGTCAGATATGTGATAAACAGCCTTGTGTTTCATTTCAGTTTGTTTTGAACACAATCGTGGCCTAAAGACTAAAATGACTGGAGAAAAACATCAAGCCAGACTATCTAAAAACTGAGAAGTACAACACGCACAGGCCCTGAAATCTCTTAGTCTCAGCTTTGCGTCTGTGAGCCATACTTCCCCAAGCTTCTCTGGTTGAATTTAAAACACCGACTACATTAGAAGATTTTTCTTGAAGAGTGCAGATTTTCACAGTTGCAGGCTAATTGCTGCTCCCTGATAGCAGAAAGGTTTTATGAGGAGTTTACTCTAACAGTCCATGTATGACTGATTACTGATTTTATTCTGTCTGTGATAGATGAATGTGAGCTTGCAAAGTTAACTGTGTGGACTAAAGCCACACCGTAACCCCGGTTGGCTGAGGGCCCGAGGAAATAGGTGGATGGTTCTAGTTTTTCAGGTTGAAAAAATCTTCTCCAAAGCAAGTTTACTGCTATAGTTTTGTCTGTGTAGCATCGCTTTCACATGCTTTTAAAATAATGTTGATATTGCATTTATCATCAGTGTATATCTGACTCCGTGTCTTTATGGCTGTATAGAAGATGGCGGTATTGTAATGTTGTACACCAGCTGATGGCGCTAGAACCAAATGTTTGAATAATTCTGGAGAGGAAAACACACAAGCATACACATATTTACACACTTCCCGCAAGATGCACAGACTGAAAAGCAGAGGTGTGTGCAGCCACACAATCTTTACACACACCAGTGCACAGAGCGTGGTCATTAAGAAGAGGTGGCACCTAGGCTGGATTGTCTGGGAGAAGACGGTGATTAATGAATCCGCTGCATCCCCTCACTCCTGTACCTCCTTGTCATCTTGATTTTTTTTCTCCCCCTCTCCCATCCCTCCCTCTGCACTCTTTCATTTGCTCCTCACATGCTTTCTTTCTTTTTTAAATCTCCCTCTGTGTTTTTCTTTTCACCTGCCAGCCTCAGCTTCTGACCCCCTCTGTCATCTCTTCCCCCTCTGTCCACATCACTGTGTGCTCCTCTGCCTCACCTTCTTCCTTCCTTATCTCCACTCAAACGTCTATCACTTTCATCTTCACCCACCTCCATCGATTCCCTCCTTCCTCTTTCTCTGACAGTGTCACAACGTAAGTCTGCACTGAGCATCATTAGGCTTCAGAAGGAGCAAGGAGGAGTCAGTGTAGTGTGGAAATGAACAGAGGGGGAGTCGAAGCGAAGTGTAAAATATGAGGTAAAAGGATTTAATGACCACTCGGAGAAGCGGGTTCACAGCAATTAGCTGTGAGAGATGTGATAAGAGTTGACCTTCTCCTTTCTTGTCGTCACTTCAGTGCTGCCTTTCCTCCTACCCCTGTTTCTCTTGTTCTTTTATGCTATTTTTTTCCACTCCAGGTGTGTGGTCGGCTGTCAGTTGCTCGCCGGCTTTCTTTTCTCCTGTCATTTTTCCTTTCTCAATTGAGTACAGTTCAGTGAAGCTTTTTTTTGGGCAAAATGCTGTCATTAGCAAAGAGAAATCAGATCGACAGGCTGCTAAATCATTTCAAGACTGATGTCAATATTAATATAGAAGATGAGAAACTCTGGTCTAAAAGATGAAACAAACTTTCCGCGTCCCTGCTAAAAATATGCAACAAAAATACAGCAATTTTGTTCTTCTGGCTGCTACCATCAGGACCTTATCTCTAGCATCCACTCTGTCTCACCAACTCTTAGCATGTCTTTCACTACAATCATTAATTTTCGTTGTCTTCTTGACAACTCCATATTCAAAATCCTTTTTTCCAATATATTCACTATCCCTCCTCTGCACATCTGCCTTCGTGGCCTCTGGTCCTTGCAGCTTCACTGTTACACCTGTCTACCTCTCATACACATGCATTCTGTTTTTCTTCTACTTACCTTCATTCCTCTTCTCTCAAATGCACCTCTCTGGACTCTCCTGTGCCTGCTGCCCACAGATCACAATGTCATCTGCAAACATAGTCCACAGAGACGCCTGCCTGACCTCATCTGTCAATCTGTCCATCACCACTGCAAACAAGAAAGGGCTCAAAGCACTGATGTAATCCCACCCCCACTTGAACCCATCTTTCAGTCTAACTGCACACCTCACCACTGTCTCACTGTGCTCATGCATGTCCTACACCACCCTCACGTACATCAATGCCTTCTCTAGATCCACAAAAACAATTCCTCTTCTATTCTTCCCCGTCAACACTTGCAAAACAAACAATGCATATAGTATGCAAAGTAACTGCAAAGTGCTCTCTTTAACTTTGCTCAGTTTCACTTAAGCAGCATCGATCTTTTCACAGGTATTTCTCATATATGGTTTTCTTCCATTTTTGATCTACTGCTGCATATTTTCAAGGGGGTTATATGCTATAAGAGGCCAGGCCAGGAAAAACTCCTGCATAGTTTGCTGTGTTGTATCCTCAGTTACTTTGACACAGTGGCATCTGCTGTGATACTTACACCTCTGAAGTCTCACAAGTGTTAACTTTAGTTTGATACCACACAGTTTGTAATTGCAGAGAAATGGTCAGTTCACTTTGGGCATGTCCTTTTCAAGCAGAACCTCAGAAAAACTTGAAAGTTTAATCATTAAAAAAAAAAGACTTGGGGAGTGGGGCCATCTGGTGTAACCTGATGGGATGAGGGAAAAGCAAAGACTGAAAAAAGAGCATAAACAGACAGACAACAAACAATATAACAATAAACAGAGGGCATGTTGGTGAGCTGGTAACTGCTGACCTGAAACATTCAGCTCTGGAGCCAGAGATGCCTGCAGGAAGGTACAGAGCGGGCAAAGCATGATCTGTGATATGAAAAAGGCACAAAGTTAGTGACATGAAATATTGCATGGAGCGTAAAAATGAGGCATTTTATTTTCGTTTTATTTTATTTTGCCTCCAAATATCTTAGAACTTTGAAACTAATTTAGCTTTGGTGTAATGAGCATCCACAATACCAAATAGATCGGCTTTCTCTGAATTGTATTTTATGGCTCTCGCTGTGATGTTACTATGAAGGAACGCAGTTATTATGATTTGTAATTTGAAAGTGTTTCCATTTTCCTTTTTGTACAAAGTTTGTGGAGTGTTCAGATTTGTATTTCTTTTTTTTGAAATCGTCATTCTCAGATTTTGAAAGAATCATGAGCAGTTTCAGTTCAAATGCACTCTCTCCTCCCTTTTCTGTCTCTATTTTTGATACTACGCTTGGTCTCAGAAAATTCTTCTTAGGCTTTGTTTACTTTCTTTTATTTATTGGGGTTTATCTGATGACGTAACCCCTGCCCATTTTTAAAATCATTTTTTTATGCACCTGAATTAATCTTGGCTCTTTGAAAGGCCGCTTTTAAACTGAAGAAACTCTAATTTTCTGTGGCCTCGCTCCCTGTTTGGCTCGCTCTCTCCTCTCTCTGCTTTATATCACCTCTGGAATAAAAACTGCTTTGCTTTTTGGCAAGCACAGTGAAAAGCCAAACTTGCCAAAGCATAAAAAAACATTTTAAGTGATCAACTTTGATCTTTCCACAGGGGTGCACTCCATTAATCAGCCCCTCTCTTTCCCCCCTCCCTGTTTGTTTGTGTCTCAGGGTCTAACTCGTGGCAGGTTGTGTCTTCCGGAGGTGCAGTGGTCCAGGGAGGTTACGGTCACAGCAGCGTGTATGATGAAGCCAGTGGCTGTGTGTTTGTCCACGGGGGATACAAGGCACTAAATAACAACAAATACGGCCTGGTGGACCACATGTACCGCTACCACGTCCACACAAGAATATGGTGAGAGCACATTAACAGTACTATGGATTTTTTTTTTAAAATTGCAAACATTTCTTTTTAATGCTAAACGGATATGATTTCTTCAGCATCAAAAAAAAGAAAAGAAATTTACTTTGATGTCCATGGTAAACATAACAGCTGTCTGAATCATGGTAACTCCAGTTTAGCTGTTTGTCGTGTTCAGGGCTATACAGAGGTTTGACCAATCCCATCATGCACTAGGTGAGTGGTTCTCTAATTGGGGTGCAGGGACTACATAGTGCCGGTGACTGAATTACATCAATAACACAAGTGAAATGAGTCCATTACTCTTTCCCTCATTATCTTTTGGCCATAGCACACCATGCACTCCATGCACTCTGTTATGAAATCACTCACTTCTGTGAGTTTGCAGCAAGGTTCCTGCTGCTACATGGCTTGGCTCAGCTTAATAGCTGGTGAGTGTTTAGAAATATGTGAAATATACCCAAGCTATCAAAAGTAGTGTTTATATTATGTTGGCGTCTTAAGAAAATGTCCTCACTGGCTGCAAAAAAGGTCAACCCTTAGTTTAGATCATAGGCAGGGTGCATCCTGGACAGGCTCACAGAACCAGCATAAATATTCAAACATGTTTTAAAGTTAATTGAAATCCAGCAAATCACAGCTCAAACATCACTCCACTGTAATCGTGTTTTGATTCACATGCAATTTACCAAAAGTAGATGTTGGTCAGCTCGTGTCCCCGGCCTGTTCACGTACTGCAGTTTTAAAGCTGCAGGTGTTTCCATTAAAATGTTCTTCTTTACATTACAGATAATGATTTTGTTCTTTTTAATCCTGCTGCTTTTCCTGACTTTTCCTGATGTCATTAGTCACTCTGAGATGATTAAAACATTACTTCCACCCTGTTGCCTTTTAGACATTATTCATGCATTCTTGCAGCCTTTAGAGGACTTGCATGAAGGAGAGATTTTCATAACAGAAATTTATGCAAAATCATAATGCGCCAGAAACAAGAGTATCCCTTGAGGAACAGTTCTTCACAATGGGTGTATTTACCTTTGATATGGTCCTATTTACCTTTGTTAAACGTTGAGGCTGAAATCATTGAATTTAGCAACTTTGTTACACAGACCAAGATAAATTTGTGAATGCAACAGCAGTGCGTTTGCAAATAAGCCTGTTATTATAAAGATATTGTACTGTTTACATAACAGCTTAATAAAGAAATGTTTCACCATTTAATAAAAAACATGTTTAATAAGAGTTCTTAATAATAGTAGTGAAAATATGATAATTTATTGTAGCCTCATGTCTTAGAGGATAAAAGAGTCTGCATAAAAGCTGACTTAATAACTAGTTAATGTGATAATATTAATAGTTCTGTGTAATCACTTTAAATATACACAAACTCTTTCTGAGGAAGCAAAATCACCAAGTTCCTGTCAGAAAGAGGAGACTAGAGTGAGAATGCAAGGATCTGCCTGGAGCTTTGACCTCAGATGAACTCTGACAGATGGATTGGTGAAAGTGGATGCTGGGCTCTATCGTGCTCTTAACATCTTTTAATATACATGCGGACAGTGGACACACAAGTAGGCATACATTAACAAATGCTCACATGTGCATGCAATCTCTCTGTGCCCCTCACTTTCCAGCTGGAATGTGTTGTTGGAGTAGAGTGTCACTTGAGCTCTTGGACTGATGAAATTCCCAGACTGACACATCCCTGGGTGTTCCACTGATTTATACTTCTCCCTACCAATGTAAAGATCATCTGGCCTCTGTCAGTGTAAAGCTTCTGACAGGCGTACCACAGCATGACAATCTTTTCTACGTGACATCTATATGTTAGTGGTTCCCAACTGATCTGTAGCCATTAAATTTGTCACATATACTGGTCAGTTTAACTCCTATTCCAAACTGTTGGACGACAGCACATTTTGCTTCTGTACAGCTCTACAGTAGCTTTTCCCCCATCTTTTCTCGTGTTTGCTCCCTGTAGATGGCTGCTCTACAGGTAACCCAGGATTTGCTCAAACCTGGAGAACTGCCTTCTCTTATTTTTCACCCTGGTCAATTGAATAACCTTGAAAAAACACTAAAGCTTGATGATTTTTGCATCACTGGGAGTGTAGAAGCCTCTAAAAAAAATATCCTAAAGAGTTTGGTAGCTATTCCAACACCTAGTCTTTGGTTTGCTTGATTGTTGGCTTTTTCTATATTCATTATTCTTGATTTTACATTTTTATAACCTTGTAATGGTGTGAGATATTTACATTTATTGGCAATGTGACCTTAATTGGATTTGTTAAATTACACATGTATTTTTTGTTTGATAAAAATGTTTTTAATATACAGATATTTCAAGCTCTTAGAAGTAGACGTTTGTTTTGTTTTGGGGTTTTTTTTGTTTGTTTTTTGTCAATGTTTTAGAATCAATAAATATGACTTCCATTCCAGGTCGCTGTTTCAATACCATATTTAAAGTATGTTCTGAGTACTCGTTGCCTTCTCACAATAGAGATAACGACGCTGCTCGTACATATAAAAAGTCTGACATGAAGTAGTGGGTCTAGTTTCAGTATGAGAAGATTTAAATCAGTTGAAGGCAGGGCAGAAAATCAGCATTGCTGCAGTAAATTAAGCCACAGATAGATACTGCAGTTGTTCTCTACTTTACAACCTTTGACCTCAGAGAGATTGGACACCACAGACTGAGACCCCCTACAATGTCAGGTGTGTGTGTGTGTGTGTGTGTGTGTGTGTGTGCGGGGCTCCTGTGAAAGAACAGTTGGTATGAAGGGCAGTCACCACAGGCCAGGTCACAACATGAGACAGACGCCATCAGTTGCAGTACATGCATCTATGGACACACATGTCACGCAGACACACGCATAGCTGACAAATTGATGCTTTCCTGACGTGCCTCACATTGCTGATTAACCCAACTCTGTGTGGGTGTGTGTTTGTGTGTGCACGCAGGTTAATCCTCAAGGAGAGTGGTTTGGCACGGTACCTCCACTCGGCGGTGCTGCTGAGTGGCACAATGCTGGTTTTTGGGGGAAACACTCACAATGACACATCTCTGAGCAACGGAGCCAAGTGTTTCTCTGCAGACTTTCTGGCTTATGATATTGGTAAGAACAAGTCACATATAAACAGACACTTTCACATGGGTGGATGCTAGATTTTGAAGCAAATGTTGGTGTGAACACCAGTTTTCTTGTGCACAGCTATTAAAGGTCAGCCACTTGGCAGGTAGGTTGTTCCAGCTAAACACCTCTCCAGAGTTCTCATGTGGATTTAGTCATGCCAGGGTCTTTTGTATCTTCATGTAATCCAAAACTGACTTAATAATGTTAAGATAAGGCGTCTGTGGGTATATTTCACCGTCTCTTCTCACAGGCAGATAAGACAGTGAGATATAGTTTTTGCTGCACTCCCTGTTTTTGAGTTAATTTGTGATATATGCCTGCCTGATGGTATTAGTTATTATTGATTAATAACTGGAACATCTAAAGGTGCTTTCATTTATTTAATTCTTCCTCTAAGGCTGGAAAATAGGTCCTTTCATTGAGTGATCTGGATGGAATTCACAGAATGTCTTTTCAGATAGATTTCCTATTTTCTGTTAATTTGATATAATACTACTTGGAACCAAAACATTCAGTTTCTACAGTAAACTGTATATAATAGGTGGCTCTAGCGTCTGAGTCTCAAAAGTGAAGCTAATTCAGAAGTACCGTAAACAATAATTTCCCCCCCACTACCAGCAGGGGGCGACTCCTCTGGGTTCCAAAAAATTGACATGTTTATTTTGTAAATATGGTCCTGTTGTGAGTAAAGTAGAATATGCTTTAATATAGAGCTCTGCCAAGCCACAAGTGTGCAGTGTGTCTGTTTTCAGAGCCGCTCTTTGTATGTTCAAAAAATTAAGATGATGACAGTCAAAATATTCAAGTCAGAGTTTAAAAACCAAGCTTCAAAATCACCACTGGGTAACAACATGGTGTTTTTATCTCTCTTTTAAAAAAATAATTTCACTTTTTGGGGTTTTCTCTTTGATTTTTTCTTTTTCTTTTGTCCTTCCACTTCCATCTGTTGCTGTTAAATAGCCAGATTTGCCTCGTGCCTACTTTTCTACATATAAAATTGCCTGCTGCTTCTAACCATGACTTGTAGTTGACTAAAAGGGGATGCTTTAACCTCACATCTACACTCTGAGTGCTCCTGCTTGCAAGGAAAACATGTTTTTAAATTATGTTCTATATCTTATGTACGATAAGCCTTGGTTTGCTCTCAGTTCTGGTATTATTATTATAAGCATTCTACATATTTATATTCTGTATTCACAGGTGATATTATCTGCAGGGCAGTTCCATTCACTAGCCACTCATAAGCATAATATTCAACTCATCCTGACCATCAAGCTTTATGTAGTATTTATTTGTTCTTATTAGTCATTTAGAGTGCTTTCTTCTAAAAAGAAACACACATGCATATGGTATTTGGAAGCGATTTCCTGGTGTGAATCCAATTTGTGCAGCAACAGCATGTTGAAATGCCCTTAATAGTACATAGAGGAAGCTGCAACGTTACTGCGCTGTGACAGACCTAAAAACAAGCTAAAAATATTCTTGCAGCCAGAAGAGACAGTAAGAAAGAAACCAAGACTGTGTAAGGTTGCGAACACTGCAGTATAGGTATGGAGTATTGATGATTAAGGATCCCATTATAGGCTAACCAGTTACACCATCAACCAGATGGTATGGGAACATTAACAGCCCTTGACAGGGATAGAAAGAGACAATAATGAAAGGGGCTTCAGGTGAGGAAGATGTAGATTAGTTCTGCTCTTCACAGGAGGAAACAGTGTGCAGTAGATAGATTAACAGAAAGAAGGAGGAAACGATAAAGATTTGCGAATATTTATGCAAAAGGTCCTGAAAAAATCGAGTGAAAGTGAAACATGAACAGGAAAAAGCAGCATGTTGGTGATGGTGGTTCTTTAACTGTATATTTATCTGCATGTAAGGTCAGCAATGCTTGCCAGTGTCTGTTAGTGGTGAAATAATTGTTTTACTGCAAAAAAAGTCATTCAGAATAATCGTCTGCCAGTTTTTATACTGATCAGTGTTTCTTTGACTATGTGATCAGGGGTGTGAGTGAGACATTCATGGCATAGAGCCTCGGGTGTGGTTCACCTGGTCAAATCTGATTTCTAATCACATGGCACTAATAGTGAGAGGCAATGGAGACCCTTTGTTTATTTATTTAAGATACTTTTTAGGTTTTATTATATCCTCGAGGTGCAGAATATGTTAAAAATTTCCGCTTAGCCACAGTTCATCCAACAGATGTCAGTGCAGTATGTTGGGATGTTGCTGGAATTTAAAAGCTCGGAACAAAAGGAGCAGAGCCTTAAAACGTCTAAATGGAAATCATGTAGGGATTATACTTGGGAAAAATATATTGTAGAAAAAAGTTTATATTTTTAAATATTGTTATTTAGAATGTGTTTTTCTTTTTTTTTTTTTTTCTTTTTTTTAAATTTACGGTCTGCCAAGAATTGGGAAAACAATTTTATTGAAGCAGCAATTATAGATTGTTTAGGCATCGCTGGGTGAAATGTGCAAGTTTTCATATCAGGGAAAATGAAACATGCTAATGCTGACCTAGCTGTTTTGTAAGGGTCAGGAGCTTGTTATCTCTTAAGTTGGTGGCCACATCCACATCACAAATGTTAAATGTAATCAGATTAAATTTTTTTTTTTTTTTTTGCCTGTCCCATTTGGTTCTTTAGCCATCAGAATTGTTGTCTGAAGATTAAATATTTTTTTGAGTGCATTCATAGAATTACATACACCCTGCACTAGACTTGACCAATTATTCATCTATTTCGCCATCTTTCTGTAGGTGATGTTGATGCTCTCCTCTTGTTTTCAAAGTTGCTGATCAGGTTTATTATAGTCCTTTGAAACCTGTCAAGTGATGTCATGACCTGTTGTATTGTCACTTTAACTAAAACTTTAGTTTTATCCAGAAATCTCAACCACTGCTTCGACAGCAACTTCTCAAACTAAGATCCACTAAGCTTTTTAGAGTAAGTAAGTAAAATTTATTTATATAGCGCATTTCACCGATAAAAATCACAAAGTGATTCATAATAAGATCAGACATACAGGTTAAAATAAATTAAAAGCCCGTTTGTATAAAAATATCTTCAACTGCTTTTTAAAGGAGTCAGTAGAGTCTAGACAGCGTAAAGACAACGGCAGAGAGTTCCACAGCCTAGGTGCCAGTGCCTGAAAAGCCCGATCCCCACGTGTTTTAAACCCAGTACGTGGGACCACCAGTAGCCTCTGACCTGAAGACCTAAGTGCTCGGGATGAAGCATGAGGTTTCAACAGGTCAGAGATATACTGGGGAGCTTCACCGTGCAGAGCTCTAAACAACTAAAATTTTAAAATGAACCCTAAAATTTACTGGCAACCAATGAAGAGAAGCCAAAACTGGAGTAATGTGTGACTTCTTGTTTGTACCAGTTAAGACTTGCAGCTGCATTCTGTACAGACTGAAGGCGATCCAGAGCTGATTTGTTGAGATACCTAAAAAGACCGTTACAATAATCCAAACGAGAAGAGATAAAAGCATGAAGAATCATCTCAATTCTGCCTTTGACACAGCAGTCTGAGTTTAGAAATGTTTCTTAAATGATAAAAACAGTTCCGGACAAGTTGTTTAGAGTGCTTCTCAAGAGTTGTTTAGAGTGTTTCTTAGAGTGCTTTCAGCCATGACAGAAGGTCTGCATATAATGCTAATGTGCTCAGCTATTCTGTGTTTGAGTTGTAGTTGAAAGCTGCAAGTATTTTCTTTTAAATTTATAAAAATGGGCTTTAAAATGCTTTTTTGTACTTGGAAAAATCAGCCCACTGTCCAAATCTGTCGTCCTTCCCACTCTCTCTTTCATATTTCTCGTCACTCCTGTAAATTACAGAACAACAGGAAAAAAGCGACTGCTGATATTAGAGTAGCAGGTGTGAGGAGGGTGATGAAATAAAGTAGAATAGTGCTAAAGAAGGAGAGAGGGACGAACACGGAGTAGAAGAGAAATAAAGAGTAAATGAAGTAGGGATTTAGGGAGGGGAATGGAAGCACTGCGGACTTGTGAAAGAGAATTACCTAAAGACATTAAAGGTGTGCCAGGGTGAAGATGATGATAAGCTTGTGAACAAAAGGCAAAATAAAAGGTGATAAACAATCAGGCATGGGTTTACAGAACGTCCCCATCTTAATGAAGGTGAAAGCCAAATGGTTTCAGATACTGTTTTCGCTCCATCAACGCTTGCAATAAATGTGTGAATTTACGTGTCCCTTAACTCTGTGCAAACACCCCTGTCTTCATAAATATCATAATTTATTCATTACTGCTTTTATCACCCGCAACTTTTGTCCGTTTTCAAGCTTGAGCTTACCGGAGAGGCAGATAGATGCTGCATTATAGTTTAGGTGGGAAGATGAAAAACCAAGAGGAAAGATGATGACGTGAATGATCATCAGCTGGAGAAAATAATATGTTGCAGTCAAATATTTATTTGTTTTTTAAATATTACTCATGTGTGTAACTTAACTGGGCCTTTGCACATTTTAATCTGGCCCACATGTTGCTTTAGGTTCGTATTCATTTTGCTTCACCAAGGTGTAGCTGTGGCCTACACAGTGACACTAGGGCCATGCACCTATCAGCCTAAACAGACGGGTGAACCTCCACAGCACCTGCAATCTAACTAAAGCTTCAGTTGCACAAGGCCGAGACTCCTCCACGAGAACTATGGATGAACAAAGCAGTCTACTAGAGGGATGGAAGCTCTTACAAGTGGTTTTAACCGGAGCCATGTATACCTATTGTTGACCATTTTCACCTGGACACTAGCAAGCAACTTTCAGCAATCATTCGTCAACCAGTCAAGACCAACCATAGCAGTCAATGGTTAGGTTATGCATAAAAATGTTTACTATAATATTTTGTTTATAATTACAGTTTTGTTAAAACTGCATATGTGTCCTTTGTACAAATGTGACAAAGGCATTTTGTACATCAAGCAGTTCTGATGGGGACCAAGAGTTTTTCCAGTGTTATCATTATATTACGCTTGGCTAACCGACTGCTTGAGTTTCCATAGGTAAAAGCTTAAGTATATGCTTGCTGGCTCACTAGACTTTGATCAAAATAGAAAGCAACCAACACTCCTCAGTGTTGTAACTAGAAAAGTGAGCTTTCAAGCTATGATTTTCTCCTAACCATAACCATGTTGTTTTTGCAAACGTTGTGCAAAAACAAACTCGAGGCATTTATTCCACAGTTGGAAGTCCTGCTGCCTCTTAAAGGGACTGTTGTTTCGTGTAAGTGAAAACACGTTGCCCATTATTTCTGTCCACCAAAGTGGAACAACCACCATTAAATCAGGTAATAACTGAGTTCTGGGCTCTGCCCTGCAGATTGTCTACTTGTAATATCTATGGTAGTAATAATAGTTAACAACCATACAACAAGCTGCTAACATTCAAAACCAGTGGCTATGTTTATAACACACCTGAAATATATGATAATTTCTTAAACACTGAACAGTTGGTTTGGTTTGAAGTAAAAAAGAAACCAACCCCCCCCCCCCGTAAACATCACTATCTGTGATAGGAATACTTTTTGGTTAAGAATCAGCATTGGATAATTATTTTGGTTAAATGAATAATTAGGTTAAGGTGAAGAATGATTATGTTATTTGTTCTCCGAGGCAGTATAAACGGGTTTCCTGTGTCAAAAAACAACTACACTTCGACCCACACTTTATTGTTCACTAGCTCTTTCTTCTGTGTGTGACAGTAGGTTTTAGTTCAATGGCAGTTTTACGGTTTTGCCCTGAATACAAACACCGGCTGCTCTGGGATTTGCTTAAACAACCAGTGCTGTTTGTTTTCTTGGGAGAACAATCTGAAGTATACACTGTGTTACAAAAATGTACGACTTGGGGGTCATGACATTCTGAGACAGCTGCAGGCTGTTTTCCAGTGTGGCTCTCTTCTTGCACATTATAGCGGGCTCCCCAGTGTTATGGACTTGGACTGCATCTTCTGCAATGAAGCACTTTCAAAGCAAGGATGTCAAGGTTTGGCTAAGAGAACTGGGAGAGCCAAAGTGACCGCTGAGTAAGGGTTCAAATGAGTTTATGGAAAGTTCAAATAATGAAAGGATTGAGTTGGGTGAGAGCAAGACTAGATTGTTTGTGAGGAATGAGGAGGCAAAAGGAAAACTTGAGCAAAGGTGAACCAGGTGTAGGAAGGCATAAGCCAGTGAGCACATTTAAGGAAACCAGGACCACACAGTGCTGGAGATTTTAAATTCAGCAATCATCCTAACCACTCACGTAAGGTGGCTTATTAACTCGATAAGTCAGGCCAGGAAAGGGCCAAGAGAGCTGGCAACAGAGCAGCATAATTTACAAAGAAAATAAAACTATAATTTTACAACAAAAATACAAAAAGGTTAAATATTACAGGTTAAAAGTGACACGGCTGCTGCACACAAAGCTACTGCTTGAGAAGACTTTTGCATGTATAGTATTATTTAGCACTGTGTGAATGTCCTGGCTTCTAATCTGTTTGAAACCAGGACAGATGCTGTGTAAGTTAATAGAAATATCAATTTCACAGTTCTTTCATTAAGACAAAGAACAACCTCACATGAATACAATTCTGTATTCCATTATATTAATATATTGTTTAGATGTGCGTAGGACAATTTTAGCCTTATTCTTTCAACTGCAGCTTCTGCAGCAATAAGCAAAGTGAGTTCTGAAGTGTCTGAAAGCATCTTTTAGCCAACAGGAAAAACCAACAAACAGTGAAGTGAACATTTTATAGATGCTCATCAGCAAAAGACAGAGTTCAAACCTGACTGTCTGTAGGATCCTCCAGGTGATGTAAGGAGATAAAACTGACTGTGTTTGTGTGTGGTCAATGACCAAAAATTAAAGGAAAGTTCAAATATAGCAAACAAAACATACACATTAATATATTGATATAAATATTTTAGTTCAACTTTCTTATGTATTTTTTAAATTTGTGTTTCGACGTATATCTTATTCTTTCTAGTAGAAGTTTATCTGGTGTACGACCTTGATCTTAAATATCTTCTTAGTTTTACAGAATTACTCCATCCCTGTTGTAACCATGTTCCTTGCACAGTACATTATATTTTTTGACACACTGGCAGTTGAAATTTGTTCTTCGTTTGTTTTTTGGGCATTTTTTTTTTAAAGTAAAAAAACCCTAATGATTCCTTTCACTACAGAGTGTTTTGGTGCCAGGTTTCTCAAGGAATTGATTAATTAAATACCCGAAAGGAAATATCAGCGTCAACAGTTTCTTACAGTCCAGGATGAAGAATTCCAATTAGTGCTGAACAACCGACCAAAACGAAAAGATGTTCAGTTTACTATTGCCTTGGTTTAAGGAAACAAAATAGTTTATGTTTCAGTAGTTGCATTTTTACTTAATGGGATAATTAGACAAGCTAAATGCTGCACTAGCATCATATATCAGTGTGGAGTGTGTCGCATGGAATTCCTTTCTTTCCTCACTGTGGTGCAACAGACTCCTCTCACCCAGAGAGGGATTATGTGGAATTAAAGGCCTCCGCTGGGCCAGTGTGGTGACTGTTAACACACTCAGGGTTATGAGGAGCTTAAAAAAAAGAAGAGTTTAAATCTGAGCCAAGAAATGTCTCCTAGCTATAGTTTCCTCCTTCCTGTCTTCATTCTTTCTCTTGCTGCATTCACACTTTTCCTTTAACCCCTGCTAACTTTGGCTAAATCTGTGATTTTCGCCCTCAGATTTTTACTTTGTTCTTTGTGATTCCTGTCTTTGGTTTTTAATCATTTACAGATAATGTTACCTTATTAGCTGTTTACTGCTCTATTGGCATCTGCATTTATAAGGGCTGATAAATTAAAATGTATAAAGTGGAGACCATCATCGTGAGTAACCATCATTTTCCGACCAGAAAGCACTTCAACTTAAATGTGTCTGGAAGTCCACAAACATAACAACCAGCTGATCCGAGCATTGTTGGGCAGAACTTAAGCAAGGAATACGCGACAAAACCCCTAAAACAAAACGAACAAGATTATCTTTAAATAGAATTAGCATATAGTCTTTACTAAGACAATATGCTATCTCTTTATTTTTCTTGCATGTTTGAAAAAAGAATCTATTCTATTTTTAACTCACCAGCTTTCATTGTGAGTATTGGTCTTAAAATCCTGTATCAGTGAATTTCTAAGTACAAGAACTTCACGATGAAGGCATTTATGAATCTCCTTATAAATGGAAAGAAGTCAGAAAACATCTTCTCCTTCTTGTTACGGTGCTGAAGTTACAGTATTCATATTGGCACAAGGTGGTGTAGATACAGGAAAGGTCCCTATATCTTTTGTTTACATGTCTGTGGCTCCACCCAAACATGAGGTGATGAAAAACACTTTTAACTGCGACATTAATTCTGCATGTGCACAGACAGGGGAATTTAATAACAAAAAAGGAGAGAGCTGAGCTGCTTAAAGGCTTTTCTTCTTGTTCATGTCAAAGTTTATGCTGTTGAAGTTTCAGAGAGGGCAGCAATCCTCAGACCTAAATAGGACCTTTTATATAAAATTCTACCTCCCTCTTTTTATTGTTAGACTATTCCAGAGTGGCTTTGTGTGAGTCACAGTTCAAAATAATCCTGGTTTATCATTGTTGTTACTGCCCATGTTCCAATCACATAGAACTGAGAGTAAAAAATAAATTAATTAATTAAAAAAAAAAAACAGAAACGGAGCATTTAGAACCTCCTAAGTTTTGGGCTCACTGCCCTTATTTGTATGTATACTGCTTTCAGTGTTCAAAACAGGGTATGTTTAAACATCTTAACAGTATATCGACACAACAAGAAGCACAATATAGCTCTTATACCCTAAGATTGCTGAACCTCTATAAGCAGGCTATCAGACTAGCTACCTCAGACTAGCTACTTTTTTTCTCCTCCAAAATGGCACTAAAGGAGGCCGTGCAGAGGTGCTTCCTGCAGTGGAACACAAGTTACTGAGAAACAGTTTTTCTTAAAGTGGCTTCAAGCAGCAGAACAAAAAACATCAGTTGGCTTTGACAATAACATCGTAACTAAGAGCACAGCAGATAATTTATTTGATTCTTGAGTTTAAAGAAATACAAATTTGTTTCTGGAAAGTCTATGAGAAATGTGTTAATTGCTGTCATTCTGAATAATGCGTCTCGACTGAGCACAATTTGGTCATTTATGGGGGAAACCTTTAGTGTTAAATAGGACATGCTGTGAAAAATACTATACATGTTTAGAGTTACGACAGGGGGTTGCTTGGCTTCGTATCTACGCGTCTTCACAGAAAGTGTTGATCTGCACAAGTTCTTTTCTAAAGCTCTGCCCTCCGTCACATCTCTTCAGGAGATAATTAATTAGTTCCACCTGTGAAGTCACTTCTCTCCATCCCTTGTTTTGTCTCCATTTGCTCCTCCGTTCCTCCCTGTCTCTGCGCTCGCTGCGAGCGGGGGCGTTTGGAGCACTAATTTGTTTTTGTTTTGCCGCGCTAACCTTGGAGGGGTGACATGACGTTATTAGCTTCTCCTGCTCTTCTGCTGCCACACATTAGATTCAGGTAGACATGGAAGGCACTTTTCATTTGAATTTAATTCTCCCCCTTCAGCTCTCCTTCCTCCCCACTCCCATCCTCCCACATCCTCCCTTCCCCTTAACCGTGCCACCCTCACACTTCTAATTAGATTTTGGGGGAAAATGAACTCTGATTAAAAACGCAGTCCTCTCCAACCTGACACACCATAGGCGCACGCCCACGCTCACGCTCTGTGTGCAACACGCAAACACCTGAGACATACACAGATCTCGCTGAAAGGCCTGTGGCAAGCTGAAAGCTTGTTTGGAAGATGTTGGAAGTCGGGATGTATCTGAGGAGCAGACAGTGGCTGCCGTTTAAACCTCCATGTCCTCCTCCTCCTCCTCCCGCCTTTCTCCATCAAGTTCTCCATTAGCACAGATCCGATCAAACTGTCAATCAGCCCGGCCGCACGGCTGCTTCGATCTGGACTCGTGATTTCTCCCTCTGTCCCACCATGCATTATTAACACAGATTTTCTCATATCCTAAGAGGAAATTAAAATCTGTGTGGGTCTGTGTGTGTGTATGACTGTATGTGTGTTGTGGCTGATAAGTATCTGTTGAGCCTGCAGTTCTTGGGTGGACAATTTGACAGCAGTCTCGGGGTGGCTGGTTATGGCTAGAGGATGGGATCAAAAGTCACAGAGGTTGTAATCTTTTTTTTCATTTAGAGCTTGTTAGAGAAAGATTTTTAGCTGTGGCTGGAGGTTTGAGGTCAGCTTCATCATCACAATCAGGCTCTTGATTTACATGCACAAATCATAGTTCCACATTACATTTTCTTTATAGAGTAGAGCTTTCAAGCACAAGTTCACTCCTACTTCCAAGGTGCATGGGGAAGCTCTTGATCCTCAAGAAGTAAAATCTCAAAAATGCCACAAGCTGAAATGTGTCATTCAAACAATAAGTAGACAATAAGTCCATCCATCCGTCCTTTTAACAGCATATCCATTTTAGGTACCATTCCCAGCCTCGTCAGGGTTTCCCAAATTAATGAGAACTTGTCATAAAGAAAGGTCTAGATTCAGTCAAACTGGAAGACACAGGAAAGGGAAAATGATGGGACACAAAATGGAAAAATGAGAATACTTTTTTTTCCCCTAGAGGCATTTACATTCAGAGTTGCTAATTCCTTTTAATAATTTTTTTGTCCACTTAGGATTTAGTAGAATTAGTACCTCAGATTTTATTGCTTCGCTTATGTTAGAAAATCCATCTTTTGTCCATGTAGTTGTTACTATCCATTCCCTTAGAGGTGGAGTCACAACGTTGAGTCACCTACAAAAAAAAAAAAAAAGAAAACTTTAAAGCGTTCAATCAGAAATCTGTCCTCTCACCATGAAGAGGGCTCGAAACTGTTTATCTTGGGCTGCCTGAAGCAGCACAGAGATGCAAATCTGCTTGTTTACTGTTTTCTATCTTTCTATTGGAACACAGATTGCAAACAGCTGGGACATTTCGGTCAACAAAAGCGAGAACTCCACAAAACAACAAAACCATATTATTTTTTATTATATATTTCTGATGCGGTTGGTTATTATTTGCTTATTTTAGCAGTTATGTGTCTTGCAGACTGTTTCATGTGGTAGATTCTCTAAATCACATGAAACATACAGCAGGTCTCCGAGGGTGTTTATTGGCTTCACAAGAACTGCAAGGCCTATTAATTATTAATAATTATATTATAAAGTGAACATAAAAAAAACACACGGAAATATTAACGTAGGAAGCTGTTGACACTTTGTCAAAATTGTCTTGCAGATTAATTACAAATAGAGCTGGCTTTAATAATAACCTGCTTATTTAAAAGATATGGGCCCGTTCTCTTTTTAACCGCTCTCTCACTGACTTCAGTAACAGTAAATCAGTCCAGAGAAAATAACAAACCAAGCGCACCTTGGTATATTCAGTACTAACAACATGATTTATTAACTCTGATGCACAAATTCAAGTGAAGTTTTGGTTGTAATGATTAATTCTGGAGCAAAACAAGTGAATAAAATATCGAAGATAAACGCCAGCTGCTTTATTCTGCAGCCAGCACAACTTGAAAAGTTCTCAAGGAAACAAACTCCTGCCTCACTGCTGATTCCCTGTAGTGCCTAAGCTTATTTCGGTGCTCAGAGTGCCAAGTGCCACAAGTGAAAAATATTTAAACTTTTAGCACCACGTGTGACTCAGGCTTTAGATGGATGTTAGATGCCATATAGTTGTGCACACCTGGATCCCACACTGAGTGATGATTACCCAGGTAGAGGTGCCAATTTGATTCAGGTCCTTGCAGGTTATATTAAACATGAGCTGACAAACAGGTGTGTGTGTGTGTGTGTGTGTGTGTGTGCGCGTGCGTGCGTGCGTGCGTGCGCAAAGCTCTAGAAATAGATGCTACAAGGATAAATCTCCAGACTGGAGTAAAAATGTCTAGTGTTAATAGCAGCTGTCTTATAAATTATTTGCCCTTCTTTTGTGCGTTCTTAATAAACTTTTGGTATTCTGCTTCTCATTGTTTAAACCCTAAGTTTTATTTATTCATAAATATTATTCATCAGTCTTTTTGTCAAACAATATTAAATAGTAATTCCATTTACATGGTTCTTTTGCAAAGTGCTTTGACAGACTAAAGCCGAATCCAGAATTTCAACAGAAAGCTGGAAATTAGAGCTTCCTGTTTAAAAGCGGTTAAAGAAAAAGACTGCACAAAAATGTAATGACATCACATAATAGTGAGTTTGTAAAAATGTGTTTTTAGAAGTGATTTGAAGGAGGTCGCAGATTATCTCCTCAGGGAGGTCGTTTCAAAGCCCACAACTTACTCGCTTTAGTGATTTTTGAGTTTCTCGAGCAAAAAGACTTGAGAAATCTTGCTGTGGGAGGTTAAAAATCGGTTAAAACTTAACCTATTTAAAAACAAAAAAACAAAAACCTGAGTTAAATACCTACAAACCGGTGCTGTTTAATTTAGCCGCACAATCACCGTTCTTCAGAGCTGCCTGATTACATCAGCATCACTCTTCTTGTCATGTTAATACGAATGACCTTTAACCCCTGCTAGTTATGAACCCATTGCTCTTGGCGTTGATTAGAATAACCTCTTTTTGTCTGTCCCGTCACTGCGTCCTCTGTGGCATCCCTCGCTCTTAAACAAGCGCTCCCAATTAGCACAGCGCTTAACGAGGTCGTTAGCAACCTGGTGTCCTCAACTCTACCAGCGTTCTGTGTTTAGGGAAAGGCGTCTATAGCTAAATGGCACATTTACACTCACAACTTGGACTCCTTTTCCATCTATCTCTCTCACTCACTCACACACTCACACACTCTCTCTCACTCACACACTCTCACACACACTCACACACACACACACACACACACACACACACACACACATTCAGTCACTCAGTCATTTCCATATTAATATAATGGGAGTATGTAGGGGTCATTAAAACATCAGAGAGTTGTAAAATCCAAATAGTAAAACACACAGAGCTGAATAGCACCAATGATAACTTGAGAGGGAGAGAGAAAGAGAGGAGGCTGTTTTATGATCATATTTGTGGCATGATGTGTTTTATGAAGTCAGCTCCCACATTATCTCCCCTATCATCTCTCGATCGCCATAATTCGATGTGAGAAGGTTATGGTAATGAGTTCTTATGGAATTGGGGGAAGGGGTTGAGCTGTGGGTCACACTCTACTGCTCATTGCTCTTGCATATAGTACGTATGGTTCTCCTTATTCTTCTATTATAACTGCATGGGGAAAAATGAAGACAATGTTATCCAGTCGTATATTATCGTTAGCATTACCAGTTAAGGAAAACTGTAATTTTGCTGCTTACAGTGATGTTCACAGTAGCTCTTTGTCTGTTTATTTTGTGCAGTGCATTATCACTTCCTCAATAAGTGGGTTATTTATGTTTTGGTTTTCAAACACTGCAGCAGTATAGCAGCACACAGTCACGAGTGAATATATTCCTAAACATCGTCGTGTGTCTGCATGTGCTCGTCCTCAGCTTGTGATGAGTGGACTGTCCTTCCCAGACCAGGCCTGCACCGGGACATCAACCGCTTTGGACACTCTGCTGTGGTTAGCAACGGGTGAGTTTCTGCTTTTCATAACACGTCCCCCTAACTGATCCAATCCCAGACTCTCTCTGGCTAATTCTTGTTTCCACCCTATATACAATAGTAAAACTTTGATAGAAAGTTCTTTGTAATGTATTTTCTGAGGTTAATGTAATTTTGGAAGGAGAAACAGTCATAGCCTACAAATAACGGTAGTTCTGCCCAAGGACAAGCCCCTGTATTACTAAAGGTAACAGAGTATTTTATTTTTTCTGAGTGTATCTTGAAATAAAGCGATTTGGTTCACAAAACATGCATGGAGTTGCATTTCCTAAGTGTTTTCTTGTAAAAGTGCCACTTCAATCATAAATCTGTACCTTTACCAATCGTCCTTTGGACATTTCAGCAGTGATATTCAACCTTTGAAAAATATAAGAACAAGCCTTCCTGCTCAAATTACATTCATGCAAATAAAACACATCTATCTACAATGCGTGACACTCCAGCACAGCTTTTTCATTTCCTTGATGTCTTCCTGTGATGTCCTTCAAATCTTGAGCGTCTCAGGTGAATTTTGCCTCTGCCTTCCTCCTTGACTGGTATAGTTTTGTTGTGTAGACTGTTTATGGATTGATCTTTTTTTATCTCAATCTTATATTTAGTTTTGGTTGGCACTTCTCTTGTCACTTCTTCCTCCGCCTGCTCCTCTGAAGCTCCCTGTTTAGAAACTACGTCTCTCCCACCTCAGCTCTCGCCTGTATGTGGATGTTTCTCCTGCTACACTCTGTCAGAAACTTTCTTTGCACTTTCTATATATAGATACTGCATATGTATATATGTCCACGTGTATTTCACTTCATTACCTCGAGACCTATATTCATTTCTAGTTTTTTCCTCTAACTTTTTCTCAGTACCCTCATTCACATGCAGGCGGATGTGTGAATGGCCTTTGGGCTCTGCTTTCTAGAAAGATGTGGTTTTCAAATGACTTATTACAGCTACGTACAACAAAGAAAACCCTGCCGTTGATGCACTGAGCATTTCTTGTTGCTCGTAGGGTTCAGCCTGAAAACAGATTTTGATTTTCTTGAAAAGAATCTGTGAACATCAGTCCCAGACAATCGGAGAGTACAAGACATTTTGTTTGGTGAAATAGAAAAAGTTATAGTGAAAATATAAATATCAGTGCTTTGTGATACTTAAATGTTTGCAGGAGTTTCATCGACTGACTTATTGCTGGGCTGAGAAATGACAGCCTGACCTGTTAACACCATTTACCCACCAAAAAGTCAGCTTTGAGCTCAGAAATGTCAGCTTTGAACTTCACAAGGACGGCTTCAAAATAGCAGCTTTTCTTTTTCACCCCCCCCCCCCTCACCACCACCTAAGTCCAGGTTTATTTTTAAAGGTGTTCCTCTAACTTTCTCCTCCTTTCTGGAGGCATTTCTCATCTGTATAAAGCGTGTAGTGTCTCGCTGTTGCTTCCTTCCACAGCTGTCTGTATAAGTTCTCTTTTCCTGTTAGTTTGTATAATCGTCCCTTCTTCATCTTCAGCTCCATGTACATCTTTGGAGGCTTTTCTGGTATGCTTCTGAACGACGTGCTGGCTTACACGCCTCCATCCTGCCAGGCCTTCTCTAGCCCAGGTTTGTGCGCCGCTGCCGGGCCAGGCGTTCGTTGTCACTGGGTGAAAAGTAGATGCGCCCCCTGGAAGCCGAAACCACCCGACCACATTTTTCCTGCTCCTTTCTGCCCTGCTCGGCCTGGTATGTTATGCTTCTGTTTACCGAGCAAATTCTTTGCCATTTATATGCATCTGTTTCTTTGTTTCAGTCTAAATATTTTCACTGCCATGTCAACATTGTTTTCCTGAAATGTACCACACAATCAAGCACAAGTGCAACTCCCAAAAGGCTTATTTTTTCACAAGAATCGTAATTATTCTGGAGGGCTCTGAAGTATGTTTGCAATTCATAATTACAGGAACAGAAGGTCAGCACTGCAACAATTACCTAATTTCAAAGTAATTAGGATCGGTCTGAACCAGATGTAGATGCGGTAGCTCTTCCAGGTATTCTGCTTCAGGCACCTCGCTCGAGGTTTAAGTAGAAAGTAATTATGAAAATGATTTTGCTGTCAGTTTTAAATGGAGCATAAGCCCACATGGATTGAATGAATTAAAAGATCAAATCAATGGGTTTGCATTTAAAAGCCTGCTCATTGCAATTCACATACACCTTATCTAACCTTCATAACTCATGACAACATTTATGTGTCATCCCAAGCACACAAATCCCATTAATGTCCATAAAAACAAAATACAATCTAACCTTAATTTAAAAGTTAAATGCTACATTTTCAATTTTTTTTCCCTGGGTAATGCAATAAATGACTGACACACGCCAAAAAAACCCCCAATAACAGGTTAAAATGTGTTCTTTACTGAGGCCAGAATAACAAATTATAGAAACTATAGTTCAAAAAGAGCATGTAGTCAAACCAGCAGCCTTGTGAACACTGATCATCTCTTCTACTGCCTGAGCCAGCCTGTGCAATCTATGTTTAGCATGTTGAGACAGTCTTAGTGTTAGGTCTGCAAATCCCCTATGCGTAGGACGATAAAGTTTAAATGTTGATACGGACATTTGGTAAGAACTTACTAGGTGCCCACTAATCACCTCTGGGTTCAACTATCTCTTGCCTATTGGAGGAATTGAACTTAGAACCACTTTCACTCTTGAGTAGTTCATGTGCTTTTCCCTGAGCTATCAAGACAGGTTGACACTTTCCAACTTCAGAGAACACAGGAAGAGACCAACGATGAGGTGGTAACGAGCGAGCATGAAATGGCTGTGAAATTCAGCGACTTGTAGATTGGTGAAAAAAAATGTTAGCGGAACAAAATTGGCAGGTTCCAAGTTACACTTACCTCAGTTTTGAGGCAGGTAACTGAACTAGTGAAAAGTACCGCTGATTGACATAGGACAGGTTTGGAAATGAAAAACCTACATTACTGAAGCCAGAAATGTCCATTATAGTATCAAACTGTCAAAAACAAAGTGATGTTCTGTGGTGTGCGTTCATCAATGCTGAAGACAAGTGGAAAAAAGGACTGTGTCCAGTTGTCAGCAACCTGTCTGGTTGTGGAGAAAGATAATAATGGACGACCGCAAAGACACGTAGACGACTCAGGTAAAAATGTGGGACAAACCTAAACAATTAAGCCTCCCAAATAATTAAATATAAATAAAGAAATAAACTTTAATAGAAAAAGTAAGAAGACATGAATTCCCATCCATGACTTGTCAGCTGCTAGCTCCTGATTATCAGGCTGCTCTCCGGGAGTTTAAGTGTTAATTAAGCAAATGAATCATTCAGCTATTCAGTGTAATTTTAATAAGATGTTAAATTCATTTTAAAAGCTTATAATTAAAAGTATGAACAGGCAGTAAGTACTTAATATGTTTATTATAAATGACTGGTAGACAAGAGAAGAAGGCATCCACTTAATAATGCAAACTTAAAGCCTGAGTAGGATGTAAATGGCTGAAATATAAAAAAATATTGACACCTGTACAAAAATAAGCTATTTGGATTTTTTCAGCGAACGAAGTTGTCACTTGGTAGCTTCCTGATTAATCCATCCAAATATGGTAATACATTTTATTTTACACTGCCCTAATAGTTTAAGTAGTTGTACATGTTCACCTGATGACTCTGTGCACTATATGTATTAACTGACTGATAGACATTTCCATGAAAATCACATTTAAATCTTTGCTAGTCAAGAAGTCAAATCACCAACAGATGAACTCTTTGAAACATTTGTTGGCTGATTTCAATAAGTGGAAATCGATTACTGAAAGTAAAACTGTACGAGTTGTGCTCAGTCCATAATATTATGAAAGCATTTTATTGTCCATACACTTTATTTAGACAGTAACAATACAGATTAGGGGAAAAAAGGCTGTGACCTGGTGTCTTTGTTGCCTTTGTACCGATGTGCTTATGTTTTTTTAATTTGTCTGTGTTCTCCATTTTTAGACAGTACAGATGAGCAGTGTTTCCGCTTCTCAGACTGTGCGAGCTGCACTGCCAACACAAGAGGATGTCAGTGGTGTGAGGACAGGAAGTGCATATCTGCCTCAAGCAACTGCACTGTGGTGAGGCTTTACTGACTATCAGTAAAATATCTATGGTAAACCTTAACGTATAGTATTGATAGTACAATAATTGAATTAAATCTTTGATGGAATACTTAACATATTGGTTCCTGACAATGCTAGAAGTCATAAAAAGTGCAAAGACTGTTCTGTCAGTGGCTGAGCATCAATGCAATTTGGCACCATAGAAAGTATAAAATATGGATAGAGGTAATTATATTTGTATAAAAAGGGCTAATCAGCTAATTGTAGCTTGTATGGTTTTCATCCATAAGCTGTATAGGGGAACACACACATTTGCTAGTTAGCTAAGTGGCATACAACACTCAACAAAACCAAAGCAGAAACTTCTTGGATGATCTGTGTCTCACAGCAAGCCATAATCTTAGATTACTCAATAAAACGTGACAAAAGACAATGGAAAGGTCGAGTGTAATGATCCAAAGTATTTAAAGCAAGGCCTGCCTCCAGCTGCCTAATTTGGGACACCTGTCAAATTGGCTATGCCTAAAATGCCCCACTTAGTTATTATAGAGCTGTGAAATTTGACATTTTATCATACTGTCTGTGCGGATTGACTTGCTTTTGCAGTCAATCTCAAGTGACCAGTGAGAAAATGCATTTAAAAAATAAATAAATCTCCCGAGGCCTGAGGCTTTTCCTTGTCTGTCACCAAAATTGCACTCAGAATTGGAGATGCAGCCATTTGGAAACGATCCTTTGTTGAGCGTGAGCTGAAAACGTGAGCTGATAAATGCTGGAGGAAAGTTCAGAGGCTTTTCAAATGACTGGTTAAAGGAAGAAGCTGTCGATGTCTTATATAAAGTCTTAAAACAATCAACACCAATCAGTGTGGTCTTTTTAAATGATCACACAGACACACACGCTCATTTAAGGTTTTTGTTTTTTCTTTTATTCTCTGAAGCATCAAAATGAACATTTAAAAAAAAAAAAAAGCAAAGTAATTGTTGGGCTGAAATTAAACTTGTTATAAATATTTTCTTGTGTTATTTTGTTACGTTTGCTCATTTTGTTTCCTCCTTTCACAGTCTCTGTTTTTAATCTCAACCCTGCTTTGTGTGTGTTTCTTTGTGTGTTTGGCTATCTGTTGCTTTCTTTCTGTCTACGTGCTTGGCTGGATTTGATCTGAATCTGTGAATGGATCGGACTGTTTGTGTGTGTGTGTGTGTTAGCTGACTCTGGAGCTGGCCCAGCAGCATGGCGGCGCTCTGTCTCTGTCTCCCCCTCCGTCCATGTTGTCTGAACATCAGCTGAGCTTGTGGAAACACGGAGCCAGGAGAAGGGGACATGTGTGTATCATTTGACACTTCCTGTTAAGCTTCAGGTTTGGGCTGCAAGGTCACAGGTCAGAGTAGCCCCTAAGGTTATGTGGACACTGGGGGGCAATATAAGTACAAATTTGCATGTATTTCATGCATTTCTTCTTTCTCCAACAAGTGGTACTAAAAATGGTGTGAGAAAAAGAACACTATGGTGTGAGGAGCTGTTCACGTCATTGAGTGATGCAGAAATTGTTACTGATCAAAAGCTTTTGAAGGTTTTGGTAAATAATTTGTAAGCATTAAAGAGAATCATAGAATATGGTCTCTGTTCTGAGACAAGACTTGTCATGCTTGTTTGAACATGAGTCTGTTTTTGGATCAATCCAAATGACACATCCATTTAATGCCATTTCAGGAGCAGAAGAACAAAATGTACACTCAATAATCCTCAAGAAAATACGTAAGCAAAAATTGTCATGAAAACAGGACATGAGCAAAGACCTCTCCTTGGCCCTTTGTCTAACCTTCAAGGTTTTCATAGAAATCACTTTTTATTTAATATGCTAAGAAAGTGGTGGACTAAAAAAATGAAGGTCAGGATTGTATTTACCTGTGCAATCATGGATATAAAGATGTGTCGTCCTTTTGCAGAAAATGGGATTTTGTTTTTTAGGCTAAAGTACACTTTGCTGGTACCTGATCAAATTAGATTTTTGGGTTTTTTTGAAACTTTTAAATAAAAAAACAAATTTCCTTTCTGTTCTGAAACCTTATAGCTAAAATTGCTGCAGTGTAACTGTGCAGCATATAGAATAAAAACTACATCTCAGTATAATGTGTCCTGCATATTGATTTTCTTTTCCACTCTGCATGTTCTGTTGGCTGTTTAAATCACCACGCCCATTTATACTTTATTCATTTTCACCATTTGTTGCACACTATATCGAATTCTCTAGCTTTACTGTATTTATTGTTGAAGAGAAAACTGTCAAAGAACTCTAGCCCGACTGATATCATTTCCTGTTATTTTGTGTGTGTGTTTGAAGACGGTAAGAGACTCATCCAGGTGTAAGCGCAGGGAAGAGCTGGAGTGTTTCAGGCTGGCCAGCTGCAGGAGCTGCTTGCTGAACGTCAACTGCCAGTGGGAGCCACAGCAGCAGGAGTGTCAGGCGTTGCCTGGTGAGGAGAAACACTCATGCATGTAACATAGTAGCAAGCAAATTAAGTACCTCAAGTTAAATTCATGAAGCTCATTTTATTCCAAGTGAATCTGAAAACTTTTTCACCCGGCTTTGCAAAGTCTTTGCACAGCATGTTTGTGATTTGCTTTCTAATCTGCTTCCTCATGCAGATTGAGGCCATATGCAGCAAAATGAGAACACCTTGAGAATCTACTCTATTTACATAAAGAGTTTACAAATGCACGCATGGATAACCTGTTTTATAAATGCTCTGTGAATCTTTTTGATGATATTTACGACAGTGTAGCGTTCGCCCTGAAGTGACTGCAGTACTTTTTCAGAACTACTGGAATGTGTGTCATATAAAACATACTGTGAAGTAAGACAAAACATTTTGCATGTTCCCACGCTAACCAGTGGCATAGTCTTAGTGGTCTTCACAAATAAACACCCTCATATTCAGGCAAGCATACATTCAGACAGGATTAGTATGAACACACACATAGAAGCATGCACACACTTGAGAAATGTGCTCTGCACTCAGCAGCATAGAGAAGTAGGCCAATTAGAAGTGTTTACTGGATGTTCTGAATATGAATCCTTGGATGACTAACAAGTTTGAGTTATGCTGTGCAGCCTTAAAGCCATAGCTGCTCCTACTTTGACTTTTACTGCTAGCAAATATAGGGGCACAGGAAACACTCCTGCTACTTGAGTCCATAAATGATGCAGTTCCATGTTTTATTGTGTTATAAGGACCTGCTGGGTTCATTGGCAAAGACTTGTGAACTTGTACTAGCTTTAAGCCGAAGATGGCGGGCCCTTATGTTTTGCTGGGATAATAGAGTTTGATAACTTGATTATTACTCAGGAATGTGGTAGTTTGTTCATTTGCAGTTCAAACCCATGTCTGAAGCTGGATAAAACGAAGCAGAAATATCAAGACTTTTCATGACAGTACAATGTAGACTAACTAGGAATGTTTCCGATGACTAATTTAGCAGTCCATTAAACAGGAGAACCACTAATGGACTAGCTCTGTGAAACAGAAAAACAAAATTATGCTCAAGCTAATGGATCAGGTTGGGGGGGTTCATTATAAACGTGTACTCACTATTGTGTCAATATTGCACATAGGATAATGTCAGATAATTTGGTAATTGTTCATTTGCACAATTATGGTTAGAAACTCTCACTACCAACATGCACGTTTCATTTGAGTTAGATCTTGAAAATAACAAGTACAAAATAAAACCATAGATCAATTTTAGTCAGAGCATTATTACAGCGTTTTTATAAATATTCCATAAATGTTACAATACTGTGAACATTTTTTCACTATTGAACTGAAATTCTGTCAGTGTGACAGCCCTAGAAAGGTTAAACCACAGACGGTATATATGTATGACTCATTGGGTTTTGGACTGAATTTTGAAGCCTAAGCATTTCATTTTCATTTTAGTATCATATCCATATTTGGATGAGACAGTGTACTGTTAATCTAATCATCTAATATATACAAGGAAACTTCATTCAACTGTAAATTGGTGCAAAGCACTGAAACATATGAGTTAATTAAAACTAACATGATATCAATAATAAACAAACTGGATCTTCTGGGTGGATTGTGCCTTATAGCAAGCTATTCTATGTTAGATAATGCCATTGAAATTGCACCAAAAACACCAAAGACACAAACATGGCCCAGGGATCTAATTCAGTGACTACACTTAGCAGAGGTGAGGTCTAGCAGAATTCAACTGACCATAACTCAGTGTCATTTAAACACCCACGCCCTTAATTCCAGTATCCAGATTGAAGAGACAACTATACAGTTGTTATGAGAGAAGACCCCATAGAGGCCAAAGTTGTTTTGTACCAGGGTGTAAAAATGTTTTTTAATGCTATAAAGTTAGGCCTTTAACATGGCAGTGCCAGATTTTTATCAGGATTTAAAATAATTACTGGTTAGTACTTTTTGTGCCAAATAACGGGGGCATTAACATACTGTGTACAGTCGAGTAGTTACCCACATGCCCAAATAATTCTAAAGTTATGGTTTTCTAATTATTTTTTTTCTATTGTTTTTCGGACTCAGTGGGAACTGTTTGGGAAGTGGGTTGTTTTTTAGCTGCTGAGGTTGCAATTTGAGTTAAAGATCGTCCATACAGTTGTTGCCTAGAATGTTAGAGCGATTTAAAACTGTTAATTACAGTTTTAAATAAATGAAATATATTTGAATTACCATTGAAAATTTAGCCCTTACAATCATCTGCATAATATTTCACAAATGTACGTAGTTTATCAAGTGTGCTTTAACATTAGTAGTGCTAGCACTAGTAGACTCATTTCCTTGCAGTCGAATGTCATATCCCTGTGCAGACTATGGCTGGATATTTCTCTGGTGGAGTGGAGACTTCACATTGGTTTATTATCCCAATGATGACAACGGCAGTTCATTTTCTGGTGGTTCTGGCAGTATAATTTTGTAATGGTATGTTTATTTTCAAGGTTTAGGAAACTAAGGCTGTGATTGTATTTTGTTTAAAGCTTAAATGGACAGAGATAGAAGACAACTATGTGCTTCTATTTTCTGTAAATCAAAATGAGTACTACTATTTGCATCTTCCATGCATCTGATAGTATTTTGCAGCTACCCTCTTATATTGCACCACTGGAGCTTCACCATCCTGCCACTTCACTAGTATTTATATGTCCACAGACAAGATTATGCTACTTGGCATGAAGCGTTGCAGACCACACAGAATAAATAAGATATTTCTTTTTTTGTTTGAGTCCATTAACATGCTGAGGCTGAAACAAAGCTTCTGTTTTCCTGGAGTTTTATGTGGAGATGGCTAAGAAGAGTTGGGTTATTTAAAGCTGTCTCTAACACCATGACAGCAGTGGCCTTTTCTTTAGACATCGTGTTATGACTCATTCTAAATGGTCCAACATGTTTATCTCTGATTTTTACACAAAGACTGTAACCCAGTCAATCTGTTTATTCTTACGCTCCCCCCTTTTTAACCCTTAACTTTACTTTCTCCTCCTGTTTCAGTCAATTATTGCGTACTTATATTGCATGTAAAAAAGATAAATAAAGAGAGCAGGTATTTTCTTTTCTGTTTTGGAAAGGTTGGTGATGGAAGCCATTATAGGCCTGTGAATGTAATCAGTCCTGGAGACCAAAATAAACAGCAGTGCTCTGGAGACTGAATGGCTATTCTTTCCTTTCATCCTGGCTAATTGAACGGCCTCTGCGCTGTTATAGTCTCCCACAAGACACTTTAGTGACCCCGATAAGAACAATGAGTGCATATATGTGTTTTATGGGTGAATTTATCTTCCGCTTCTACTCAGTCCTGTTCCTTTATCCTACGGGCGACATATTGTTAACTCCTGGGAATCCTATTTGTCAGGTCTGTACAAAGCAAGAATTTGCTGCTTTAATCCAAGACAGCATTAATCAACAATTACATCAGCCTCTAATATTAACTTCATAAATATTTAATCACATAAGCCAGAAGAAATTCTTTTAATGTGGTTCAGTCATCTGTTTGTTCTGGCAGAAAAGTTTACTCTCCAGGCCATCACATCTGTTCCAGTATCAGTGACTTCTTTGTCCATCACTTACCTTCACTGAGGATCCCACTTTGGTCTCAGCTGACTCTCAGCTCACTTGCACACCTGCTCCTCATTAGACTTGGTCTAAATACCAACCCTCAACTGGCAGCATGAAGGATATCAATTAGATGCCTGCTTGACTAATGAAACCTGCAGTTACATCCAAGTAAAGGCTGCTTACACCATTCTTCTTGTTTGCTCCTCCTCCTTGATGTTGCATTGTTGCAAAAAAATAAATCTCTAATATAAAATGTGTTAGTCTAGCACGGGGGTCGGCAACCTTTAACACCCAGTTTCCACGCAAAAGAAAACATTGGGAGCCGCAAATACTTTTTGATGTCTAAAATGAAGATAACACTGTATAAATTGTTGTTTTTACCTTTATGCTTTGTGTGAACAACTAAGGTGTGTTGCTTATTAAATCCATTTTATTTATGTAATTAACACATTTTGAACTCTTAAAGAAATATAACAAAAGGAAAGACACCCAGCTGAACTAAAATGATCCATGTAGCAAACAAAAACTGTTATATCGCCTTTGGGATTTTAGAGCCTTGACCTGACTTTTAAAAAATAATTGGGGGAAAAAAAGCACTATGCTGCTAAAAAATGAAAAATAGATATTTGCAAAATTCTGCCTAAATATATATTTTACCTGGTTAATGTGTGTGGCGGGGCGTGGTCTGCAGCGCTGCTGCATGGGAGTCGGACGCACCTGAGCGGCCCTGCAATCACGCCTCGCTAAGGTATTGCTTTGAGGTTTTTGTTTTTACCCCAAATGTGTAATATCTGTACATCTATTTATTAATCATATTGTTCGTTTTCTTCTGTGTAATGAATGAAAATTTGAGGATTACAAGTCTCTAAAAATATCATTTTTATGCTTTTTATAATGTACAGATTATTGCATGAAAGTTCATTGTACAAATGAAGTCGAAGGGAAAAAAAAACAGTACTGTGTTTCTGTATGCAGGCCAGCTGTGTGGGGATGGCTGGCACCAGGTTGGCGAGGTCTGCCTGAGGATCAACTCCAGCAGAGAGAGCTATGACAATGCCCAGCATTATTGCAAAAACCTTGGAGGAAATATTGCTTCTTTGTTGACAGACAAACAGGTCAATTTTGTTCTGGAAGAGCTACAAAAGTATCAGCTACAAGACAAGGTGGGTGGTTGTCATGCAGTAAATTCAGAAATGACAGGCATGCAAACAATGTCAGTGACAGGTATTCATTATTTTCCACTTGTATGCCTTATAAAATAGCTGTGGCTGATTATGCACCATTATATGTTGGTGGGCGAAGATATAAATCCAATTTTTAGACATGTTTGGAATGATAATCATAAGAAAGAGTAGCGTGGAAGCAGATGTAGGTTATCACTTTAGAATAGAGGTTCCTGGTGAAAGCTATATTCTTCAAGTCTGTGTGTATTCTACAAAAAAGTTACATTGGAATGCCAATAATTTAGGTTTTTAATCATCTTTAGCACTCCTGACTAAAACGATGTGTAGTCACAACCTTAAAAAATTATTGTTCATAGTTATCTTTATTAATTTGGTCATATGAAGAATGCATGAATCTTCTGTGTATAAATTTTTTTAAAATTTAGTTGATGTACCTGAGGTTTTACCAGGCCAAATTTGGTGGCATTCCTTCTTGTTGAAACTTGTTATAACTGTAAGAAAAGGTTTGAAAGCGTATGCTAGATCACTTCAGGGCCAGTGTTGAAAAGATGTAATTATTTCCAATAGATCCTCCAAACAAAATGATCAACTCAGTTGTTTGTGTCTATCCTCAGGAAACTGGATGAGTCTGGTCTGAGATTCAGCAAAATTTAAAAGCATTTTGCCCAGATATGATTAAAAGGTTGTATATGAATGTAACTTAAGGTTACAACTGCCACCATCTTCGTGCCATTGACACAGGTGCAACTTTGTGAATTGTGGCCATTCTGTGATATATGTGTACACAAACCTGCCTCCATACATTATTTATCATTGGATGCCAAATAATGTGTTTCTCACCAGCACAAAGCAAGGCTCACAAGCAACTAATCATTAACAGAAGCAGTTGTGGCGGTTCCATTTCCATAGATTCAAGATATTTCTAATTGGGGTGTGTATGTGTTTTGTCTACCATGGAAATTGGACATTTAGAAAGCAAAAAACCCTTCTAAGCCCACCATGGAGCACAAAGACAAACTGCATGGTTATAAATGACTGTCACACTGAAATGTTCACTTCTAATGCTCATGTTAGGGACTCCATATGAGAATCTGACATGCTTGACAACATTTCATGATGAATCCAACCTGTCCGGAGAAACAGTGGAGGGTACAAATGTAGTTAATTTTTTTCATTTTTTGACATTTAGAAATCAAAATCTCACAACCTACATTTACTATGCCTTCAAAAAACGATTTTCTTTTCATCTGGATTACAAAGGATTTTCAAATGGAGGAGCTGACTAGACATGCAGATACAGAAAGGCGTGCCAAAATATGCATTTGCTGACATATAAATGCAGTGTCACAGTATTCTTGGGAACCTGAATTTATCTAATGAAATGAATCACAGCTGTGGGAAAGAATTCTTTCACGTCACAAATGTTTTGTCGGCAGATAATTCAAATGTTCACTGAACTACACTTCAATCAGCTGCTGTAATTTCTGGCCCTTTTTGAAATCTTGAATGAGTTTGTGCTTTTATAGCAATTACAGTCATTTGCAGATGGTTTGATTTAGGATCCACTTTAATGGAAAACACGACACTGTCTTCTTGGCAAAGTAGATGTTGTCTTAGTTAAATTACTATGTGCTTCTTGCTTAGGTGATAAAAAGCATAACGTGACCTGCTATGAAGGAAACAGGATGAGGATTAATTGTGTTTATACTCTTTCATTTGATGAATCTGACAGAAGCACAGCTATCTCTCTAAAGGGCAGCGTCTGAATTTGTGCAACGTTTACTTACACAACTCTACGTAAGAGTTTATGAAATATTGTAGGGAACATGAATGGAGACTTTTACCATCTTTGTCACCCCAGAAACACGTTTATATTTAACTATGAATAAAGCTCAGTTAACTTCTGAAGAAAATATTGGAAGGATCTTCTCTTACTGTGATATGAAACAGTATCAAGTAACATCATAAGGACTGTCAGCTTTCTCCCAAGTTAATGACCAGTGCTAATTCCATATAACAGAATATCAAGAAAAAGTTTGTATATGTTGTACATAAAGTCAGTCACTGACTAATTCAAACCTGTCTTTCTGCTTCTACAGATGTTATCTCCATGGGTTGGCCTGAGGAAGATTAATGTGTCGTACTGGGGCTGGGAGGATGCATCCCCCTTCACCAACACCACCCTGCGATGGTCACCTGGAGAGCCCAGTGACTCAGGCTTTTGTGCTTACTTGGAACAAGCTCAAATGGCTGGTCTTAAGGCCAACCCCTGCACTGCCACCACTGATGGCCTGATCTGTGAAAAACCTGCTGGTGAGAAAAAAAGAATAGAAAGACAAAAGAAAAAAAATGTATTTGAAGGTTAGCGCACCTAATGAAACCATACACCCACCAGCCACTTCATTAGGAACATCTGCTCATTGTGCAAAATGCTAATCAGCCAATTATATGCCAGCAACTCAATGCATTTAGACATGTAGATGCGTTCCAGGCAATCCGCTGAAGTTCAGACTCCTGTCTTTTCCTTGCACAACCATTTCTACAGTTTACAGAGGTCAGAGTAATTTGAGTAGTCTGGTCATTCAGGCTCATGGTGGTAGGGTCATGGGGTCATAGGGGGATATTTTCTTGAAACACTTTCGCCCCCTAAATATTACTTGAGCATTGTTTAAGTACCACAGCCTGCCTGCGTATTGTTGCTGACCCATGTCAATCCCTTTATGAGCAAAGTGTATCTATGTTCTGATGGCTGCTTCCAACAGGAATGTGCCATATTATCTCCAGATCTATAAAATAGTCAAACTTGTGTTTTTACAGCTACACTATCTTACTATTTGGATGTCACTGAATGCAAAACAAATATAGCTAACAGGTCATTTAATGTTTCACACACCATGGTGCTGTCTATCCCTTGCTCAGGGAGTCCCCAGAGTCAGAGTGCTCGTCCCTGTAAGACGCCTTGTGCTCTGCGCACCAGCTGTGCCAACTGCACCAGCCAGGCCATGGAGTGCATGTGGTGTGGAAGTACTCAGCGCTGTGTAGACTCCTCTGCGTATGTCATTTCCTTCCCCTACGGCCAGTGTCTGGAGTGGCAGACCCAGGATTGTACTGGTGAGACTTTTTACTATGCTGAAACAATCATTGTAGAGGAAAATATTATATTGTTTTTTGCTTTTATTCATCTGACAGGTAGACTTATAAGTATAACCATAGGTAATTACGTGCAAGAACAAAATATCACACTCATTTAGTGTGCTTGGTGCGTTACACTGTTGTTTTTTGTTTTGTTTTTTTTACACGTAGCCTGAACAATTCCTTACTGTCTGTAATTCCTATTTATTTAGTGGAATATTTACTCAAAATGGGTCATTATTTTTCTTTTCTTGCTTTTATTAAACTGAGAAATTCTAGTACTTTTTATTTGATTACTTTAATTTTTGCGAGTTTTTGGATTGGATTCTTGTACAAGTCTCAGTGGTTTAAAATTGTTACTGATATTGGGAGAAATAAGTTACAAAGGTCAGGTATAATATTATTTGTTCATAATCAAAGTGGAGTGTAGAGCCATGCCAGAAAAACATAAACTTGTGGCATTTTTGAATGTCTGTACTCTGCTGTATGTTATCTTTGTGTTAGGATAGTTTATGTCTACACAAACAAATAAACAAAAGATAAAAACTGTTACTCATACCTTTGGGAAAGAGACCAAAGTGCGCTGTGTGGACAGAGTCATTGCAGGCTCCCATCGACTGTCTTATCAGCAGTCAAGGCTACCCATCAGCCTCACACACACATTGACTCAAACACACCAACACTAGGGCAGCGCCAACTCTCCTGTAGCTACAGGGCAGAAAATCAATCACCTACAATGACACATGACTCACTCAATATGAAGTCCTCGCTGCTGTCTCTTAACATTTCTCTGATATACAACCTCTCCCCGGGGATGGTATAGTTCAGCTTCACCGCTGCTTTCTGATGAGATGGTTTCTTAGCATGGCTGAGCCCTGTGACTCTTTCGTGGCGCCTAATCGTTTTTGGAGTTTCTAAATCCTCAGTCTCACCGGGAAAGTAACTTGGTGAATTCCGTACAACAAATTAAATGAATAGGTGGTTAGGTTTTTAGGTGAATTTTCATCTACTCTGGGTCACATTTCAATTGAAAGGTTGGTTTGTCCAGGCTAACACAAACAAGACGGAGGGTTAAGCACTAAGGCGCAAATGGAAGTACAGGGAAGATGTAACTATTACTACTAGTACAGATAAACAACAAGATGGGAACCAAAATACAAGCTATCACATAATTGAACTGTCCCTAGAAGTGATAAAATAATAAGCAGCAATAGACTAAAGGGACAGGAAGATAAACTAAAGACTATATCACCACAACTGAGATTCACAAGAAATGTGAATAATAAAGAAATGAAATATAATTATTCTCAAACACAACCCAACAATATTCAAACATCCAGAGTATTCAGAAAACAATAATAAACTAATAATAAACTGATAATAAACTGATAAATAATACATGAATACCAAATCCTCACAGTAACTCAAAATCCTGGGTCCAGAACCTGGGGATAAGTACTCTAGGTTGTACTTTTGCAACAGCCAGCAGACCACATAGGGATTATAGGACCACCTTGTGTCTTCCTTTTACATTTTATTTTCCCTTGCTGTAAGAGCTCTGTAACACCAAAATTTCTCATCCGTGGGATAATAATTCTGTTCTGTTCTGTTCTATTCTGTTTTATTCTAACTCAGAAAATCTAGGGAAACAATAGAAATTGCAGTTTAATTGACCCGAAGAAGTAGTTTGGGTAGAAAAGCTCAGTTTATTAGGAATATTGAATAAAAAAAATAAGTAACTGTGACTTTTTTTCGTTCATGGGACAGATACAACCAGTGTGCCACCCTGTCTTAGTTTTTCTGAGATGTGGCATGAGACTCTATAGGGGATGTCCTTGTGAACAAGAAATATATTAAACTGGTAACAGTATACACTGTGGCACTCAGTCCTAGCTGGGGCTGCGCAAGACCCTCAGCCATGGGTCAGTTGCGTCTGATCGTCCAGCTCAGGTCTCACAGGCTGAGGTGGCTCACACAGGGGACTCAGGATCCACCAACTGGGGCACAGATTTTGCAAGAACCTGGACAGGTGCCAGTTCAGTGTGGGGAGGCCCCGAGCAGAGCTGTATCCGGTGGAGCCATCTGTGGGGAGGTCCTGGATACCCTCAAAACACTGGACGCATGGATTTCAGTCTAATGGAAGTAGAGCAGAGTTAATCCTGCTTCCAGAGAAAATGGCCAACTGCAACTTTGAGGTGGCAGTAGGAGGGAGGCCAACAGGCCAGAATAGACATCATTTTAATTGAGATCGATTTTCAGATTTGACTTGACAAGCCCTACTTGCCTCACTTGCCCTAATACAATGCTGTGAGGAATGAGGCATGACTTATTCTATACACATAACACTCATTTCCTATATTTCTATATACACAGCTGCTTGTGCAAAACAAGAAAACTTTACAAGATGGAGTTGATTACAAATTTCTGCCTTTGATTTTATTGCAACTTTGGAAACTTCAGACGTCTAGTTTAAAATTCTGGACCTCACTAATTTCCAAACTCTGTTTAGAAATTAGTTTGGTTTTATTTTAGGGAAAGTTAGAGCAAGGTAGAACTCTATTTTATTTGGCAGTTCAACAAGTGTCTCTTAGGGGAAAAAAAAAAATCAAAGTATTCCCCTGAGGCAAAACTTTGCATTGTTATTTTCTGTCATTTGTTAGACAAATACTCACTTTGGAGCAAAGTGTTCTTGTTTGTGCAGTTACAGAAACGGCTTCAGAAACAAGAATTTTCTTTCTTTTTGTGACTGGTGATTATTATTCCTTCCTGATGCCAGTACTCTAAGTGCAGACAGCTCTCCAGCCTACTGTTAGCAAGCCAAGGATGTCTTCCTGTCTTTCGTCTTACGTTCAGTGCTTACATAATGGCACGTCCCCCATCTTCTCTTTTATTATTCATGTCTCCATTTGGTGACAGAAGGTATGTAGGAGGCTTTTGTTTTGCTATTTTTTTTTTTTTTACCTTTGTTGCTGAAAGCACAGCTTAGTTTACTTATTGTAAAATATGACATATTTTATTTTTCAAATTCCCCCGATGGTGCATCTCAGTCCACAATAAAGGCACTTCAGCTAACATTATTTAATATCAGGTAATTTATAAATTAATTAGCATTAAGTAACGATAAACAAATGTCTCAATGTTTAAGGATTTACCTGTTTATTGCTAATGTATGTTACTATATGGTTAGTGAAAATTACTAACATGTATATCATGACATTGACAGCCAAGGTGTTTCATTAATCATAAGCGATTGCTTTATAGTGATAAAATACAACACCATTTACTTTTTTAAATCAAATTTATTCAAGGTTCATGTGTTGTCCACCTACTCTTTCATTCTCTAACTTGTAATCGGTTTTTCCTTGAGACTTATATTTACTGATTTCAACTCTGACTTGACCCCAAACTAAGTGATACCACGTCAACAAACAGAAACATTAAAAATGTGCACCACCTGTACCTGAAACAGTTTTTTTTTTTGTTGTTGTAATAAAAAGGCCAAATTTGGGTTTCTGCCAGTGTGATTGTCCCCCCCCCCCCCCTCCTTTCACTTTCTTGTTGACTTATTTTCAGCTAAAGCGCTGTCCCAGTTCTTGGCGTGGCTATGTATGTATTCAGTTTTTCATTACAGTAGTTTTGTCCTTAAGAAGTTTAGAAATTAGAATTTCACTGTGTTTGGTCTTATAGTCCTGTTTTAAAAACCAAGTTCACCCTTGGTGGCTTGAGCTTCAATATAAAATAATAAGGTTAAAATGTTGAAACATGTAGAAAATAGCAACATTTATTTTTATCATTTTTCTAGGTTGGTAGAGCACAGTTCTATGTTCTCTGGTAGACAAAGACTGGTAGACTCTCGCTCGCTGCTGCTTCTACTTCTATAGTGCGTAGACGTTGTGGAAAAATAATTAGTTAACAAATGGTCTTTGTGACCTATATTGTAGGTTGAAAACAGTTATTTATTAAGATAGATAGATAGATACACACACAGAGACATATATAAATAAAATAAAATATACAAAGGGGATAAATAGAATAAATAGGAATAAAAGTATTGCACAAAAGGTATTGCACAGTGAGGTGAAGAGGCACTACAGCTTAGTTGTTCCCCCCTCCTTTGTCCTCCTGTTTCCCCTCCCTCTCCCCTCCAGAGAGGAGTTAAACAGTCTGATGGCGTGTGGGACAAAGGAGTTTTTAAGTCTGTTAGTTCTTGTCTTGGGGAGAAGCAACCTGTCACTGAACAGACTCTTCTGGTTGTTAATGGCCGTGTGCAGAGGATGCCCAGCATTGTTCATAATGTCCAGCAGTTTTTTTAGTGTCCTTTTCTCTGCCACTGTCACCAGAGTGTCCAGCTTCATGCCGACCACAGAGCCAGCCTTCCTGATCAGTTTCTCCAGCCTGGATGAGTCCTTCTTTGCTGTGCTGCTACATGATAATTATGATTGATCAGAATTCATAGCACTCACATATGCACACATTTGCTGTGAATGAGCTAAATTAGTACATTAGTAAATTGGTACATACACAACTGTGGTCTTTATGGCACAATGACCTGCCGTAAACAGCTGAAGGGTTCATGACCGTGGCGTTGGTAAACCCCCCCCCCCCCCCCGCCCCCCCCCCCCCCCCCCCCCCCCCCAAAAAAAAAAAATAGAAAACATTCTATTGCTTGTCTGATGATCCAATTTGAATTGGGTTATTTCTGTCTCAGGCTGATTTGGCTGCAGGCTTTCTGTATCATTCCCATATTTCATGTAAGCCAGAGGCTGTCTACACACTCTTCAGCCAAACATACTGAAATAATTAATTTCCAGATGTCAAAGTTGGACGCTCTTTTGTGGGTAAACTGGTTTTAATTTCCAGTCTACAGCAATGACTTTGTGTTATGAAATGGTGTATATCGTAGACCTAACAATGCCATGGGAAGGCTCTGTTGAGAAGTTCTCCAAGAGCAAACTTGACTCATACTTGAATGTGGCAGCTGACGTTCAACTGTCAACTGTGAAAGTGGAGAACCCACAGAGATTGACTGCAGCGCCTGTGTTGCAACATCTACAGTTAGGTTGAAACACGCTGGGGTGCAGTACAGGGCTCACCATCAAACATCACTTACATCATCAACAATCAAAGATCTGTCAGCAGCAGACACTGCAGGCCACTGGATCTGGATAAGGCAGCAGAACACCATATGGGCAACAAAAGCAACATCAACATGGTGCCATGGGGGGTGAACTTGGGATGTTGAGATTCACTGTTAAGTTCTCTGGAGGGTGTTTCAGGCTAGTCAACAATACAGAGGAGATGGAGGACGTTACTTAAGAAAATGGTGATGAAATCATGCGAAGTCTAACAGCAGCACCGACAATGTTTGGTAATAGTCCCTGGACTCTTATGTATATTGTCAGTAAAAAAGCTCTGGCAGCAACAAATACTTTGTTAGCTTGTCTTCAGTTGGTGTTAACTTTGGTGACAATTTTTATTACACTTAAGATGATTAATGGATATGCTGTTGATGTCTATGCTTGGGCTTGGCAAATAAGGCAAAATACATGCTGTTAACATGTGGCGTGAAATCAGCAGTGGTGTAGGAAATTCACAGGTTCTTTTGTTGAAGTAGTAATAAGTCACCATTAAGACTCCCTTACCTTGCAAATAAGAGACCTTCTTTCACGATAAATCAATTATACTTGTTGTCTGATTGGGAAAACAGTCTTTTAGACAACTATATTTACAGTGGAATAGTTTAAGAAAAGCAGCAATGATGAGCCCCTCCAACACTTTCACCTTCTGTTTCACAGTCTGTTTCTTTCCCAGAGACCCAGGGCTCCCTCTCCCTAAACATACATGCACTTGTGTTCGCCTTTCAGTTTCTATTGCTGTCAATTTTAGCTTTTCTTTGCCACCTCTGACAAAGAGACCTTTTCTTTCACTGTGGAGAGCTTCCACAGTTAATCTGCTCGTTCCATTATCCTTCATTTCAGCAAGTGGCAGTGGCTACAGATAGCAACAAAAGTGCTATCCTGTTCTTGGTTTGGTTGAAAAATTGTTGCAGATTTGGACCCTGCTGAAGGGTCTCTTAAGGGTTAGAAAAAAAAATACAGGCTTTCAGTTCAATTCAGGTTTATTTATATAGCTCCAAAACACAACGTGTCTTCAAGGTGCTTTGTACTGTAAGGTAAATACCCTACTGTATTCCTCCAGTCTCTTCAGCAAGTTATGGTCATTACCTATTGGAAAATGTGCCTTTCTATTTTAAATTCTTCAGCAGCACTTCCAAAAGGTCCCATTTAATTATTTTGTTTGTCCTGTTCTTTATGATTATCATTTATAATGGAAACAACAAAATTATAATTTTTTGTGCATTTATATATTTTTTTTGGGGGGGGTGGGACATATATAAATAACACCAGTTATGGACATGATTAGTTTTTGTTTTCTTGTGTATAAAAAGTGGCTTCCTGTGGTCTGCTAAGCAGCGAAAAGCCAACATTTGCAAAGGTGGGGTTCCCCACTTTATAGCCATTGTTTTATTAGGGCTAATTTTCTCATGATTATAAAATAAGCAATGAGAAATTTCAAAAGGAGCCAGTTGAGGAAGTTCTGGCTAGGGTTCCTGCCTTTGGAGGTTTTACAGGCACACCTAACTGGGTGGAAAGCCTGTAGTACACTAGGAACCTGTTACTGAGATAATGTGTCTCCTCTGGCCTGAGAGTGCCTTGGGATTCCCAGGAGGAATTGAAAAGTGTGACTGGGAGAAAGGGGATCTGGAATACCCAACTTCTGGTAAGCAGAAGAGACTGGATGGATGGATATTTACTACCTTTATGTGGAGCAAGGTGTAATTCAGTTGAATGTAATAAATCGCTACAGTTCAAAGGCTCAAAAAAGCCCTCAGAGATGAAAACTTAAGTGCTCTGCTGCAGAACTGCAGCAATTTGAGCAGAACTGGTTACATTATAGTGTGCATGATTTTATTTTATTTTTTTGCTCACTTACTACCTTCTTGTCCACATACAGACATAAACCAGGTGTTAGTTATATTATTTGAGCTGATATTGAAAAATAGCCTTATTTTCTGTGAGGAAATCATGATGTGAAGTCTGTGTGTGTGTGTGTGTGTTTCATGTTTATCCCACATGGTTTCTGTGTGGCGTTTGGGGGTTTCATGTGCTTGGAGAAAAGTGAAGGGGGAAGACAGCCCATGGGTTCTAGACTTGATGTATTATGCATGGAGGCTTACAGATCTGTATTCTACTGGCTTCAGTGATGCTAACTGTCAAGCACCGTAGGAGCAAATAGATTACACGAGATGGAGCCAGACGATCTGCGCTATCCAGGGACACCAGATATCAGACCCAATGTGATGAACAGAATGTGGCACTGAAGATTTTTGATAAGGTGAAAATTCCCCCTTCAGAACAAACAGTCCTTTCTTTGCAACACCATAGATGTCATCTGTTGTGTTTAGGTATCCTCAGGGTGATTTCTGTCAATGATGATGACTAATCCTGATTTCAGTAAGGAAGCTGATGAGAAAGAACACAGAGCAGAAATGTACCTTTTTTTTCTACACATTGCTTGAAGTATGTGGTGGGTGTTATTTCATTTCTAGCCATTTAAAGCTGCCATCGTTGAGGAAATGCAGTGCTTAATGTTTGTTGTTGACACAACTTTAAAGGCCCTCAGTCTCCAAGTGATGATAGGAACTTGAAAACGTTTTTAGCGACTGATGTTGTGTGAGATGCAAACACATGTCCTCTTGGATATGACCCAGTTACTGCATTTATGTCTCTTCTTCTAGACGGAAATCCAGTAGATCCTGTCTTCCCCAACTTTGACCAGTGCAAAATACAAATTTTGTTAATCTGGTTACTTTATATATTTTACAGGAGTAATTAATATAATATACATCATTTTACCTGCCTATGCAAAGGGATAATTGTCTCATTCCCGGATCGATATTTTTGTTATTGTACAGTATAACATCAGTTGTGCATGATTCATATTTCAGAATAAGAATTATTTATCTTATGTTGGGCCTTGGTCCAGCATCACCCTTCATCTGCCACCTGGAAATGAACTATTTTGGATTTGCTCTGAAGCAAAGTTGAACAGCATGTATGAGGGGCTTCTGTGCCACGCCTCTCTTTGACCCAGAAAGTTGATTCTCTTCTTCTGGTCGCTGTGTTATCAGTTGGAGAAATTATGATGACTTTAGTCTCACCTGACTGCAGTTTTCCCCAACCTTATAAATGTAGCTACATAACAACTGACTAGCACCATTACATAAAAATGAACCACAAGCTCAGTTTCATGTTTGTTAATAATTATCATGGCCAGTGATCAACAACCATTGGTGTCATTCACAGAGAGTTGAAAAATTGCCGCAATTCCAGCACTTTAGCATATACTCTTGTTCACTGATAGTTGTTACCTTGACTCCCCATTCAAATCGGCATTCCTCCCAGTCCAGGATGTGTACATGCTCTTCATTGAAGGTCTGGCCCCTAGCCTGTAAACATAAAAAGCCTACAAAATCCTGGTTTGATACGGTAACTCTGTGTTTGTGTTTGTGCCGAGGGACTCGATCCTTGGTTTGATTGTTTTTTGTGTAGCATGTCTTGGGGTTTGAAAATCAGAGAGATTGTGTTTTCAAAAAAAAAAAAAAAAATGCACCTCAGCTATTCTTACACTCCTGACACATAAGAGATCACCACTGATTTTCCTTTAGGAAGCAGTTGTCCTTCTCTCTTGGATCACCGGGAGAATTCTTTAGGCATCTTCCCAGCTTTGACAAATGTAACCCTGGGATAACCACATTTACTCAGGCTCTTTTTGATGTGATGTAGCTCTGCTTCGCCTGCCACTGGGTCTTTGAGGACAGTGATGACACCCAGTTTGTGCTCCAGTAGATGATGAGAGTCAAACCTTAAATATTGACCCGTATGTGCTAGTTTACAGTACACATTGACTTTCACGTCCCCCACTACTTATGGCAATGCTAGCCTGTCATTTTTCATATCCTCCCTGTTGAATTTGATGTATTTGTCCAGCGAGTTAATGGCATCTGTGAATTGAGGTAGGTCCTGAGATTAGATTTTCGACCAGGTCTCATCCACATACTTGAACCAATGGCTCTGGGATGTCCTGGGATAGGATAACAGAGCCCTCTTTTCTACTTCCTCCTTATACAAGTTGGCCGTAATAGACGAAACTGGGCAACCTGTAGGACACCCATGTTTCTGCCTGCAGTATTGGCTCTTATAGCTAAAATATGTGTGTTAAGATACTGTTTAAAGAGCAGACATGCTTGGTTGATAATAAAGCTTGGGTTCATCCTGTAAAATATAACAACTACCTCCATAGCTTCGGTAACTGGAAAACAATTGAAGTCTCTTATGATATAACATTCTTATTACAGAGCGTTGTTTAATCTGATTCCATAATGACGTTCCTGACCTTCCCCTCAAAATTCAAAGTGTTCTGAATGTAGTTCGTGAAGCTGGCTATCGACGGGTTGAAGACCAAAGCCGGAAAGCTGTAGGGAACTCATAGGCTACAACCTGCTGCTTTCATTTGTTGTGCTGGAGAAGGAAAGTAGTGGTACAGTCTGCAGTGTGGATATGGGCATTACTTTTCATTACTTTTTAAGTGCAAACTCCAGGACAGAATCAACAATATTATGCTGCTAACACAATTTTGGCTCTTTGCTAGTTTATGCTAACAATAAATTAGCCAAAAGCTCAGAGTTAAACTGAGTGAATCCCGACCCCAGCCCAGCAGTCAGACCCTGAACTCATCCAGGTCTGGAAATCCCAAAAACATAGTTCTGTTCATCTGGACGTAACGTTTTCAGTGGGGGAAAATTTTCCATCACTCATCCAAGTGATTTCTTCATTCTCACATCATTTTATGGAGAAATGCAAAAATAAAGTTATAAGTGTTATAGAAAATGCTTTTTTCCTGGGAGTAATTACTTTTAAATTTAAGAAAAGTATTCTTTGTAATATGTGTAAAGCATTATTTTGTTTTTGAAAAAAACTGATCACAACAAAGAAGGTAAATAATTCCAAGATACACAAACATTTGACCACACAGCATGCAATTAATCTACAGGAAGGTAATGTCTTTAATATGCTGCTTGGTGATGGTGTTGAATCTCGAAGCAGAGCTAATGAAAACCCAATAAGAAATTGATAAGTGATATTGATAATGGAATCAGAATCTCTAAAATCGTATTATTTCCCATCCCTACACCTCTATAGCAGGTTGTACAGATCCAAGAATAGAGGAAAAATGTGAACTGAGCTTGTGGATCAGTGATTACTTTAACATAATAATAATAATAATAATAATATGCTGACCTTGTTATGTGAAAGTCCATTTTATTATGAAAATCCACCATTGTGTATATGTACTGTGAGAAAAATACAGGAAAGCACAATAACCTTTTTAAAATGATTTGTTCAATTGTGACTGTAACAGCATCTTTGCATTGCATTTACCAGCCATAATTCATATTTTAATAACTATGAAGTGCCATACATTAAAATTAAATCACCATTGTCCATCATTGTTTACTCGTTGAGATTGGTTAAGTGAGAGAAAACAACAACTTTTGCAAGATATTAGAGAAAGTATTTTAAGCCATTTGAAGTATGTAAGTTATTATTTTCTTATTTTAATCTTAACAATATTCAAGAAGGAAAAAAGGAAAAAAATAGCCAGTGGTCAACAGTTTCATCAGTGAATCATGATTAGATCTCATGTTGCTGTTGTTTTCTTTTTTTTTTTTCTTTTTCCCACTCTCATGAAGGCACCATCCAAGAGAATATTTTCTCTAGAAATAACCTGGAGCTAATGTCATGCAATGGCACATGGTACAGCTACATCTTTGGTGCTGTTAAGTAAAACTAAGGCCTTGTAAACCCTGTAGGCACTCTATTTTTCCTCTCTCTCCTTCATCTGCTCTGAATCCCAAGACTTCAGGAGGCAATAACCTCTTTAAATTCTTTCCATGTGGAACACAGATGAAGCCAGATAATTGGAAATGCTATTAAAAATAGAAAAGGCTCAGGCAACGAGAACATAGCAGGTAAATTAAATTATCCATGCAAACTACTGTTATGTAAGTGAACATCTAAGGATCTCTGTATCTTCCGTCCATGCTAGTATTTGTTTTCTTCTACATTCTCTCACTTTTGAATTAATTGCTCTTACTTGTGCCACTTAGTGCCCATTGAGCCCGTTTTATCACATTTGTGGCGTTCAGACTGATGCCTGAAATATTTGGTGCATTTTCTCTCACTAATTTTGACACATTTTGCAAATGAATTGCAGTTCAAAATTTTAGTCAAATCTTACATTAATATTTTGCTGAAAACAGCCTTTAGTCGTGAAGAAATTGTCTTACACTAAAATTACATCTCAAGTCTAAATCCTGTAACTTTCAAACCATGCAAACCATTGAAACAAGTATCTGCAGACACACAACTATACAATTCACTTTTTGGAGAAAAAAACAAAGCTGGGGGAAATTTAATTGGTTGTTGAGTAAACATTTTGTCTGTCTTATGGTCCAGAACTGGTTTAGATTGGATATAAATTGAAGAGGAGATAGGCACAAGCTCAGCTGTGACTTACACTGACAGATAAATAGTGTTGCTTCCTTCTCAGTGTGGTTCAAGAAATCGAGAGCCAATTAAGCTGTAGAAAAGAAAATCTTAAAAATTTTGACGTTTTTAAGGAAATGTTTTGTTCATGTGTCTCAATGCTAGATTGTGTAGCATTCATTACTTGGTAAAGACCGATATGTAGTGATGATATATAGTAATGACATATCATTACTATATAAAGGTATAAAGAATGAGATCACTGATACAAGGGGGGGGTGAGGTTTCTCCAAAGGGTGGCTGGCATTGCCCTTAGAGTTAAACTAAGTAATTCAGTTATTTGAGAGGGGCTCAGAGTAGAGCCGCTCCTCCACATCAAAAGGAGCCAGTCGTTTGGACATCTGAGTAATAGGCATCCTAGTCAGATGCCCAGACCATCTTGGGAGATATCCTAGGGAGTCTGCTTGGATCTGGAATCTTATTCTGACGTGCCTACTGGGAGAAGAACCAGGAGTAGGCCGAGGACACACTGGAGAGATGACATCTCTTGGATGGCCTGGGAATGGCTCAGTGTTACCCTGGACAAGCTGGAGGAAGTGGCCGGGGAGAGGGAGATCTGGGCTTCGCTGCTGTCCCCATGACCCGGGCCCGGATAAGTGGAAGAAGATGGATGGATGGAGCAAAGAGTAATGTCAGACTGGTTTGCACTCAAGTATATTAAAAAAATGTGTCATTGTCCAGGGACTATGTATTGAGCATTACTAAGACTGAAGCAAAAATTGTGGCCCTGCACTGAGAGTCTGACCTGACCTGGAGGGACAAACAACAGCTGTCACAGAATGAGAACAGATTGGATCTATTAAATCAAAGAATTCTCTTTTCATGAAAAATGAATAAATAAAAAGATCTGGCAGAAGAGAATTGGAGTTGGTACCAAAATCTGCCAACATAAATGCAATGGACTGATATTTTTAAATGGTAAACAGGCCTGGTATATTTATTGGATATTAAAGTCTGCTCTTGGGTATGTAAATGTGTGCTTTTCTGTCAGCGGAAACCCTACCATGCGGTGGATTAGGGATATTCTGTTGAACCGCCTTTCTTTGAACTACTGACTTTAGTGAAAGATCAAGTGAGCTGTAAGAAGAGAAGGGCAAAAAGAGATGAACTAAGGGGAGGTGAAAGTAAAAAGGGAAAAGAGCGCAGTGGGAGAGCGGACAAAAAAGAGAGGATGAAGGAAAAGTAGAGCGGTTCCGTCGCTTGTGATTTCATTTGTGCCTAAAAGGGTTTTAGACGAATAAATGGAAAAAATCAAATTAAATCAAAATGACAGAATATGTAAAAGAGGGTATAATGGTGGAAAAAGCAGCAGTGAATGAGCACGAGATGGGGAGATGCCTTAGTGAATAGAAACTGAGAAAGAAGGATAGGACTGTGGCAGAGAGGAGATAAAGAGCAAATCTGAAAAAGGGGGAGCAGAAGTTGGTAATTACAAAGTGGGAGAGAGAACAAATGAATCAGCATTGCTGAAGCTGAATAATGCAACGGCGTAGCTTGCAAACACACAGAGGACAAGGAGTGTATTTCAAGCAGGAACGCATAGAGAAGGAAACAGATACTGGTTCGGCTAGAACATCTGTGGCTTATGAAAATGCCTCATGTTCAAAAGAGAAAGAAGTTCTGGTGAAAATGCAAATGTTACGCATTCGAATCATCTCACTGGGCTATAAGAAACAACACCTCGCATACCTCCTCTCAACCTTTTGGTTTCTTGTGTACACGGCAAGATACCCACAAAGTCTCTTTGTCAGTGTGTACTTCCACCCTGGCTTTGTAGACTAAAATTCATCATGACAAGAAGATGAGCTGAACTGGAGAACAAGAGCAAAACAAGAATGAGATTCAAAAACAAGCTGTAGAGTTAACTTTGGAAGGCCAGAGACTCTAGAAGACAAAAAATCTAATGTTCGTCACCGATTGCCTGCTCTCTGCAGCGTTTGCTGAACTAAAAAGGCTTCGGTATGGAGATTTTCAGTTTTCTTGTACAACTATTAAATGCCATACCTTAAAAACATAATGCCATTTTTAAATCCCACTAGTAAAGTGTTTTTTGAATGTCACGTCCACTTTATGAATACAAATGCTCCTCTGAACATGTGGAATGGCGTGGCAAAGAAAAGCCCATTTATTTCTAAATGTTGAGGGTCAAAGAAAAGGTGAAAGCAAAAGATGCAAACAATATTAGACGGTGTAGATTACATCCCAGAAGGCTTTTATGGTGTTTATGCTTTTATTCAAGCTGTTGGGAAGAATTGTAAGTGTAAAAGACAGAATATGGTTAAAATCAGCTTTTAAGGTTTCAAACCAAATGTGTGTTGAACATCTCTCTCACACACAGATAAGACTGGTGCTGAAGTATATGATAGTAGTTCTACATATTTAAAAGGTTTTGAGTTTGAAATGCTGCACTAACTAATATGTTGGGAACACAACTGGTTTTTGTGCCTCTAAAGTATAATTGGTAAAATTTGTCAATATTTTACTATCAAATGTAAATTGAGTGACCCATTAGTTGAATGTTCATATTCAAATGAACATATCCAGATACACTGATGTTGTGACCTTTTAAAACCTTGCCAGAGAGACTGAAATATCATGGAGTAACATTACTTATTTTCCTTGGGCAGTAAGCAGCTTAAGGTAACTGTTGTTATGATTTGGTGCTATAGAAATAAAACTGAATTGGACTGAATTGCATTGTCATCCTGACTACACAAGCAAAATTATTTTCCGTGACTGTAAAGTTTGCATGCTTGTATGCAAGTTTATATTTGATTTCTTTCTTTTTACATCCCTTATCTGTCAGCCCAAAACTGTTCAGGTCTGAGGACGTGTGCCGAGTGTCTGGAGAGGGTGGAGTGTGGTTGGTGTGGTGATCCCAGTAACACCGGTAGGGGCGTTTGCATGGAGGGCTCCTACAGAGGCCCTCTAAAGCCTGTGACCGCAAAGGCAGGGCCCAGAGACCGGGATAAACTGCGAGACAGGGACACTGTGGTGGATCAGGGTCTCTGTTCATCAGACAGAGGCTACAACTGGGCTTTTATCCAGTGCCCCGGTGAGTGAACCACGAGACCAGACTGGACCAGATGACACTAAGGTTAAGCTTTGTGGACTCACCTTTCATACCCTGTAATTGAGTATCCCACTTAATATGAATAGTGTAGCCTCTTCTGGCTGCGGTGTTTTATCTGCTGCTAGAACTGAAGTAGGAAATGTGCATTTTCAATAGTTACCCACTTCATCTATAAGTATGCGATTGCCAAGTGATTCTGATAGTGAGCAATGTGTATGCTGGAAGCAGAAACAATATTAGAAACTCCTTTCAATGCGACGTTCAGCACAAATAAAATGATAACCTTTGCAGGTATTTATTGTAGTGTTCTTGCATTAAAACTACTTATGGTGAAGTGAAGATGATGTGTACTACTGCACATGCTTTCTTATGTTCCTATGAATGTTCTCTTCCAGCATGCCAATGTAACGGTCACAGCAGGTGTGTGAACGGCAGCGTATGCGAACACTGCGGAAACCTGACAGCAGGGACGCACTGCCAGAGCTGCATGCCTGGTTACTATGGCGACCCCACCAATGGAGGGAAGTGTAATGGTAAGTGCAAAGGTCACGGAGGTTAATAACTTTAATTTTGATGAGCATCAGCAAACCTTGTCAGTGCTCTTCAGAAACATCCTGTTCTGTGTGTGTCTGTGAAATAAGTTCATTTAAACGCAGCAGAAACATTTTGGCAGACATTCCCTATTTTAACAGCTTTCAGACGTGTAAAAATATTACTTGTAACCAGCAGTTTACAGCATTGTAATAGCCACAAACAACCTGGTGGGGGCAGTATTTAGAAGGCATGATTCCCAGCTTTGGTTCCTTTAGAGCTTGTGGTCACCAGCAGGACACCGGATGAAACCTGAAATGTATGTAGTACGAAGAGGAATGCAGTGTGTGCTTTTCCTTTATTATTTTTTCTTTCTTTCAAACCTTCAGAGTGAAGATGAACACACACAGATCTGTATGTTTTGATTAGAAGCAGCCTCTCAGCAGTTCCTCCTCACTTTTTTTTTTAAATGCTTCATATGGAAATAATCGTAGTGCATAATCCAGCAGTCAAAACAGGAGAGCGTGTGAGTGTGGGATGAACCCACAGGAAAGCATGTGTTAGTGGAGTTAAGCGTGATTTGAAGGCTTCTGGAGTCTGGTTTGGGAAGGTATGGGTCTTGATAGGGAAAAAAAAAAAACATCAGCGACAGGAGAGTGTAATGAATGAGTGAGTGACTGCTAGAGTGTGAGTGAGGGAGGGAGAAGTGAGAAGGAGGTTTAGGAGCATCAGTCTCACAGTGACAGATGTGCGTTTTGGCTTGGCGGCGGCATGACATTAAATCGCTCTTAATCATTTTCTTATTTCCTGAGTTGACTGGTGTCTCTGTCCCTGGCGGCTTTTTGCAAGGAGCATGGCGCTGATAGATGCACGCCTCTCTACGCCCCCATACAGTACAGCCTTTAATACAGTTTCTCTTCTTTTTTTGGCTTTATTTTCCTCTGTATCCTGTCTTTTGGCTTTTCTCGTGTTATCCTTAACATCCCCTGGTCACATTTTCCCAGCTGTGTTTCTCTCCATGCTCCACACATTTCCTCTTCTTGACACCTCTTTAATATTTCCTCCATATGTTTTATGTCATATTCAACTTTCTTTTTTTTCATTCTTCTTCTCTCCTTACTTCCTCACTTTATTCCTCATGTCCTTTCCCTATTTAATTTAGTTGTCTAATCTTTTTCCTAAACTGTTAACTATCTACTTTTTTTTCTCTTTGTCACATTATCAGGATTTGAGTGATCACGGGCGCTGTGCTGTTAGGAGTAATTTTGTTCTGTGAGGGTTTCTATGGTCAAACTGGTCACTGTTGAGAGTCCAGACATGCATATAACTTTAAAAAGTTATATGCCTTCTAAAGTAGTTGGAGAAGGCAGCGAGGACAGCTTTGTGGGCTTTGAAGAAGACATCTCCTATAGCCACGGTGTATAGAGAACAAATCACCCTGCCTCAGAGAGGGTTACCTGGTCACCACCTGGGCCAGGCCTGGTGTGTTCCTACTGGCACAGCCCAAAAGAGCGACATGGGGCTTACCTTCCTCTAAGCCAGGGGTCTTGAACTCCAGGCTAGAGATGGCACGATACCACTTTTTTATGTCCGATACCGATATCATAAATTTGGATATCTGCCGATACCGATATGAATCCGATATAGTGTTTTTTAATCAACAAAACTGTTTTTTAAAATATCTTGCTGCATTTTGCAAGTCTGCAAGTTCATACTCAAGTTTAAAACAACAACTACACTAAAGCTATTCTGTTATACCTGTATACAAAAAAAATATTTCATAGTTCAGCAATACTGATCAATCTAATAAACTCAAACCTACACCATCCTCCCTATTCTGGTATTTTAAAGAGTACTTAGCGTAAATATTAAGCAACCTAACTAATAGGGTTCCAACTCCCAGCAACAACAAAAATAAATAAATAAAAAATAGGGAACCACCCCTCACGCTCCACCTCATGATGCTTAATCGACGTAATCAACCTTAATTTGATGCAGTGTGAAAAAAAATGCACAGAAATCAATTATTTTTCAAGAAATATTAAATAGATTCAACATCTTTCTTCAACAAAATTGCAGACTGCACAGATGGTACCTTCCCAAAGGAAAAAGTACTATAGCTTACTAGGGTATATATATTAGACTTAATAGTCACTATATACAGTAATTGACTTCTATTCATTTTACATCAAATTAAAACTTTGGGTGTCAGATAATTATTTATTAAAAGCTCGACATTTTAAATGAGAATAAGAAAGAAAAGTATGTCTTTGTGCCCCCTTTTCCCAGTTAATGCCCTATCGGCCCCCCTGGCTAAACTTTGCTAGATCCGCCCCTGCACAGTTACCAGCCGTCAGCTACGTAGAAAACGATCCTGGTGTAGAAAGTAATATTAAATAAATTGTAACAACAGCTTATCAAGCTTAAACGTGCTGCTGTTGTTCAGCCGCTGGTTTCCTCTTTCTGGCGCAAAGTGGGCCAAAAACAAACAAGAGAGACTCGCGACAGAAAAGCCGATCAGCTGATCATTAAGCAGTTTCATGATTGAAGTAGCAGCCGGAGAGCGAGAGGCAGTCGCTCGTTAAGCTTAACGCAGGAATGCTTTACAAACATTCAGAGATGGACTTACACACTTGCTTTACTTCTCTCGGGGATAACTTTGTCGGAGATGAAATGCCGGGTTGCTAGCGAAGCTCCACATGCTATCCAGACCACCACAGGTCCCGCATGCCACAGCCGCTCTATCACGTGATGCATACTGCTCCGACGTGCTAACGTTCTGAGGTGAGTTACGGCGTGTTGCAAGTTTTGTGAGGTGCTTTCGTGATATTTAATGGATCGGATTACATTTTTTTATTTTTCTCCGATATCCGATCCAGTAATTTAGGTCAGTATCGGACCGATACCGATACGTAATATCGGATCGGTCCATCTCTACTCCAGGCCTCGAGGGCCGGTGTCCTGCAGGTTTTAGATGTGTCCTTGATCCAACACAGCTGATTTAAATGGCTAAATTAGCTCCTCAACATGTCCTGAAGTTCTCCAGAGGCCTGGTAATGAACTAATCATTTGAATCAGGTGTGTTGACCCAGGGTGACATCTAAAATCTGCAGGACACTGGCCCTCGAGGCCTTGAGTTTGAGACCCCTGCCAACCACAGTGTTGTGTTTATGTTTTACATTTTATTTTCTTCTTTGGCATATATGTGCTGGTTAAACTGGATTTCTTAACAAACTAATATCATCCATAATGTCTTTTTTCTTCTTTGACTACAGTGACTGCACTGATAATATAAGGGAAATCCTCCTTCAGCCTTAAATCCATCTATCCGTACCTCTTTTCACATCACCTTATTTTTTTTCTCTTTTACACTTCAGCTGTTTGCTCTCTTAGACCCTACAGCAACTCTTTGTCATCGCCATCTTTTTGTGTCACCTGTCCATCATTTCTATCAATATCCATTTTCTCCATCTTTCTTTATAAAAGGGACCACTAGATTTACCTTGGGCTAAATGGCTGGGAGGCAATGATGTGTGGCCGATTACAGTGCTGAATGATAGAGACACAGCTTTGTCCCTAGCAGGAAGGGGAAAGGCCTGTGCTCATAGCATTGTAAAGAGTATGGGACAGCAAGACAGTGGGGGGAAAAGAGTGAGAGAGACAGAAGCAAAGACAGGCTGACAGGGAAAAAAAAAAGATAAAAGCATGTGGTGAGATTTACAAGGTTAATATCGGTGGAAAAGGACAGTTGCCCTTGGACAGAGAGACGATGAAGGAGTAGAGGAGGAGATGGAGGGATAAATAGAGAAGAAGAGATGGAGGACGGACAGAGGAGAGGGGAGTCTGTCCGTTCCCCTGTCCCCGTGACAGATGATTAACTAACCTTGTCAAATCTGGATGAAGTGTGTGTCTGTGTCTATGCATGTGTATGCCGGGCATTAGTGTCCCTTTTCTCTGACTATTCCATTCACCTTGTCCTGCACACATACAAACGCGCCCACAACCACACCAACCTTTAGAGCCGCAGCTGACAAAATGTTAGATGTTTGGTTAGACTTTCAGGCCCTCAGAGGAGAACATACATTTTAGTGTGACAGGAAGCATGCATGTTTTATACACATTCTGGCTGTTTTTGTTCTGTTGATTTTTTTTTTTACAGCAGAGAGACAGACTGGTGATTCTTAAAACATTTTATAATAAATTTGTCATAGTTGGGTTTGCCCTGGAGTGTTTACTTGCTTTCTAGAGGAAAACATCCACACCTGGGAGTATTACAACCTGAGTTGTACTCTTGTACCACGATCTACACAATGCCTGACCTCCAGCCTGTTCAGTGGCCTCATGTGGGCCATTTAGCCACCAAACAGCGCTTGACCATAAGGACTGAGTTACGGTGCATTTACACATCTTTGTGTAGGTGTTACAAAGGCTGTGTGTAGGTGAACATACAAAAGGATTGTTAAATATTACCTGACGCTCTCTTTGTTCTAAAATTATGAATTGGGGGTCTTTGTCCAGTCGCCAACAAAGATGTGTGGTTTGTGGTTGGCTTTGTTGCTGTCATGAAGGTGTCCAGTTACCACTGCTGGCTTTTTTTTTTTTCCTGGTCTGTACATGCTGAAGTCCTTTGGTGGTGGCAGTCTCCAGCAGCTTCCATTAGGAGACAGGCTGACGCATTACAATCAGGTTCACACATTTGTATAATGACAACATTTTTGTAGTTTTCCCTGTATTTTTTTTTTTTTTTTTTTTATAATTCAAGTATTTATTAGATTTTGCATTTTATAACTCTGGTTTTTTTTTTTTTTTTTTTTGAGGATTTCCCATCCGCCACACTGGATGTTAAATAATGAAATGTCATTGAAGTGTAGACGTTGAGCATTATTTCACAGGGTCCAACAACATTATTACTTCAAGTGCTTGTCCCACACCTGGATAAATGAGGAGGGTTGTGACAGGAAGGACAGCCGGTGTAAAATCTTTTTGCATCTTTGCCAAATAAGACATGGAGATTATCAAGAAAGACATTCACATATCAGATTGGTTGGGGTGATTGCCCCTGGTGCAACAAGTCATTGTTGGAAACTGTGCTACTTTTTGCTGAGGAGAAAGTAAGAGGAGGGGGGAAAGGAGTGTAACGACAGGCTGGACTGTGGAGGTGAGTAGCAAATTTAAAAGTAGGGTCACAAGTAAAGGGAGATAGTTTACTGATATGATGGAAAAGACATAGGAAGTAAGTATGTGCAGAAGACCGGGTGGCAAGGAAGTAAAGCCAGGAGTATTAAAGGTTGATTCAAGCTGTTCTACAGGAAAATCATTAAGGAAAAGTGTGCGAATAGTGTTGTGAAGGTGAATAGTGTGTCTGGAGCTGGAAGTCAAAGGGGTGCAGGGCTCGCAAAATCGCCCGACGGGCAGGGCTGAGATAGATTTTGGTCGCCCGACCGGAGATGTCGTTGGCCCCGGGACGTCAGGCTAGCGATTCATCACCGCGAGCCCTGCGGTGATGTTCAGTGTTATTCGTGTGTATGCCCCACAGGTTTGATGTCATCTAGAAGAAGTAGTCTTGATTAAGGCCTGGTTTAGATTTCTGCAGTGTCTTTGTAGAGCATACAGTGTAATCTATGTGGTCGACTTATGTTTCCAGCATTTATGCTTGTTTGTGTGCATTATGTGTTAATTACTGTGTGGTTGTGTGCCTGTGTTTTACATTAGGTGTCATCCAATAGAAACAAATAAGATGCCACCCTCTTTTATCCCCGCTGGGTCCCATCTCTCTGTTGTGATGTGTCTGTCTAGAATTTTCACTTCTTTGTACATCCCTCATGTCCATTCTAGTTTCAGTCATCTCTTTCTGGGAATTTATTCCTTATATTGAGACAATGATTGTTATTCTATCACTAAAAAATTTTAAAACTCCAGTGAAAGGATCTGCAAAAAGTAGCTGGAAGTGCACAGGAGTAGCTGATGGTGCTTACAGGCCAGTCATAATAGTGTAGTTACATTTCTAGAGAGGTGCACTTCAGGTTATGGTTTGTAAATTTCCAGCTGAAGCATAAATCTTCAGTAATTTGGATGAAGTGGTGGAGTGTGTCTCCTGGGACTGGTGACAGAGAAAGAGGAAGGCAGTGGCAAGGATTAAATGGTGGAAGTTGAAAAAGGAAGAATGTTGCACAGAGTTCAGGAAGGAGTTGAGACAGGCTCTGGGTGGTAAGGAATGGTTACAGATGATGGGAATGTACTGCTGAAGTATTGAGGGAAACTGAGAGACACATTTGAAGTGTCATCTGGAGAGAGATGACACTTTGGAGGACGGTGGTGGAATGAGGAAGCACAAGAAAGTATTCAAAGTAGACAGGGGTACTGGTAAGTTAAGTGTATAGCAGAGGAAAAGCCTTATAGTGAGTTGTATGTGAGGCTGGACACTAAGGAAAAAGAAAGGGACCTGTATTAATTGGTGTGGCTTGGAGCGCCATCAACTCATCACGCCTCCCCTGTTCAAAAGAGTGTGCCCGGACCTGGAGGTGGTTGTTGTGTGTAGGATGCAGCTGAAAAGCTGCGGCCGTGTTTCAAGGCAAAAGCAACCAAAATAAAGGGTGTAAAGTGGGAACGATGTGGTCGGGTCTGTCATTCCCGTTACAATTGGCTAGGTAGAAAAATTAAGACAGAAGGTATGTGTAACAAGTTAGGATAATTGATGAAAAGAGTCCTTGAGAAGAAGGAAAGAGTGCTTTGAGGAGCTGATTAATGAAGAAAAGAAGAGAAAATAGGATGGAAGAAGGACAGTTAGTGAATCAGAAAATGCAATCAATTGGTAAGGAGGAAGTGGGGGCAGCTATGAAGAGTAGAAAGGCAGCTGGTAAAGGTGACATAACTGTGAAGGTATGGAGTCGTCAAGAAGAGAGCGCAGTGGAGTTTTTAACCAGATTGTTCAAAAGTGAGACGATGCCTGAGGATTGGAGAAGAAGGTGCCAATTTTCGAGAATAAGGGCGAAGTGCAGAGCTGTAACTACAGAGGGATAAAGTTGATGAGTCAAACAATGAAGACAGTCTGGTTAATCAGTTACTGGTATATCTTGTGTACTTCTTATAAATATCTGTTGTGCTTTAACAATAAATAACACAAATCTTTAAAAGTGCAATTCTTTAACACACTCAAACTAAGAAGACAAAAAAACAAAAGATTTGTCAACATAATTGACTGTGACCAAGCTGTGGTAATAAAGCTGTTAAACATTGTCTACACAGGGAACAAAATTTCATTTATTTTGTGGTGAGAGTAGACGCCCAGCTAACATGTGATTCATTCAGTTTCCTGATTTTTGGGGGAATGCAATTTCTTGGCCTCTTTGTTTTGTATGGTATGAATATAGCTGCATATCCTCATTATTTACCAATTCAGAATAAATAAGGCTTTTAGAATAATCCGAATGCTGCGGCACATATGTGGCTCTTTCCCTCAACCAAGTTCCTCATACTCATCTCATTTCTTGTATTCAAATTATGTATTTCTTTTAAAATATTTCTAAATATATTTTTTGGGTATTGCTCAGCCTCGGTGAAAAGTCATAAATAGCAAACAGACCACGGACCTTCTGTGCTGCCCTCTCAATTGTCTTCCAGGCAAGACTTGAGCATGTATTATGTCTTCTTGAGCTTGTTATCCTTTGCTACCCAGTGCTTCAGCATATAATGCTCCTCTGCCATCGGCACCTCCCGTTGAACAGTTTTATTGCTTCCATAAATTTTGCATGATTCACATCAGTAGCTCCCTGTCTCCATTGCACTCTGATACTCCATCTTTCTCTGCACCACCTCACTTGCTCTCTCTGGCTGTCTCGGAGTCGCGGTGAATGTCTGATACACAGAAACGCTTCACATTTCAAAGGTAGCTACTGGGGCTTGGGGATGTTTTGTCACTTATCTGTATGGTTTCATCATTTCTTACAGGTTCAGCTCAGGTCAGTACTTGTTTCTTGTGTGATACAAAGAACTTCTTCAGCGTCCTTTAGTGTTCAAGCCTGACGAGATTAATAAATCTACAGAAGCTTACAAGAATAGACAATCTGCTATGAATTAACTGAGAGAAAGAGAAAGGAGGACTTAGTTGTGGAGAATTTTTTTTCAGTCAGGAGTTTTAGTTTTGTTTTAGTTTTTTTCTCATCACACATCTTGTCAACACGGCAGCACTTATTTTCCAGTTGACTCCAGACAGTCGATTGATGGTTTACTTGTGAAAAAAACCCAAAGAGGCTGAGAACTAGAAACCAACATGAAAGTCCTTCGATGACCACTTAGGTTGGCTCCAAAAGTGGGTGAATCCCCTTAGATTCTCATGTTAAAGTCATAGATTAAAAAAACAAAAACAAAACATGTTTGTGGTCTCTGTACAGTAGCTATTTTTTTTTCTTTTGCCAACAACTGTACAGGGAGTTAAGTATAACAAAAAAGAGCTAAACATCCAGAGATGAACACCTTATCTGGTTATTTAGTTTTACTTTTGGAGAGACATTAATATCTGTAACATTATGCGCTACAGATGCGCTGCTCATTGGTTCAGATGTTTTAAATGGCCTATATTTACGTTTCCCTGATGAGCAGCCTCTTGCAGACAAGTGACCCAAGACAGCAGCACAGTGGAAGTAATTCAAAGTTTGTTGAAACGCTTTAAAACCTCTTCAGGATGGAGTTTAGTGGATGTTTTGGATGGTGTCCTCAGTCCTCACCCTCAGTCTCTGAGCTACTATTTGTCTATTTCTGGCTTAAGTAGAAGGAGTTTTGGATCAGGCGTGACTCATGAGTTGAATCCCTTTGTTGGTCATAGACACACAAACTGTGTTTTTATTGAATTTTGAAGTCAACCTCCAATATCACAGGAAAATGCTCACAAAAAAGAAATCAGTTGGATGACTGTAAGGCATTGCTGCTCTATGAGCGAGTTAAGTTTTTTTTTTTTTGTATTTAATGTTTAAATATGAACATTACTGATGATTATTTGGTAAAGGTGACATCTTATGTTCCAACTGATGCCTTTTTGTTTTCCCTTTCTCTGTTTCAGTCTGTCCCTAGTTTGAGGTTTTGATGTACAGTCTCTAAGCGGGGTGTGACTGCAGGAGCTCTTTGTAAATTTGTGTTCAGTGCTGGAGCTACAGAGATGAGTGCTGTCTCTGCAAGAAACTGGCAACCCAGTAGCATCAACCACAGAATGGGACAGATAGGTCAGCAGGGTGTGTGTGTGTGTGTGTGTGTATATATGTATGTATTGTGTGTATGCGCTTTAATACATTGGTTGGTGTGGGGGGGGGTCAGCAGGGTTTTGTGTGTGTGTGTGTGTGTGTGTGAGAGAAGGATCAGACAGAGCCGGCTGCTGTTCAGCTTCAACAGCAGTGGAATAGCAGAGGAGGGATGCTGACTGCAGAGTCGCTCCATTCACTCTTCTCTGTGGAAATGCTGCCAAATTCACTCTCACCTGCTGTCTCGAGTATGTCTTTGTGAGTGCGTGTGTTTATGTGTGTTTGTGCATTTTTTTAAACATTTTTTTTTGCCTTTAAATATGCTTGTGTGTGTTTATGTACCTGTGGATCCCTGTGGCAGAATTGCAAACTACCCAGCATTCGTAGCGGTATCCAGTCATCTTCCCCCTGGCAGCTCTATTCCTGGCATGTGACTGGTCAACACAAAAACACATAGACAAACCCAAAACACACAAGCAGACCCACACACAAAACCACACACGTACAAACACTTCTGTAAATATGATTTTAAACGGCTTTTGAATCCTTTTTGATCTCCAGTCAGTGGAAATAGTGTTTTTGAAGTCTTTCTGCAGCTGTGACTCATGTCTCATCTAGAATAAGCCGCTTTCTTTGAGACTCTCATTTATGGCATTCAGCTCAAAGAGAGATTAACCGGCATGCATTTAATAAATTAGTTCATGTGCTATCATGGAAGACAAGAAGTTGTGCTGAATATACTATGTATCCTTTACCTTTGACAACTTTTTTCTTACAAATGCAACCACAACAGTTCACGCAAAAATAATATTTTAGGGTAAATGTGATTTTTGCTTTGCAAGGTAAAAATGGTGTGCATACTCCTAACTGGGGCCACTGACCAGGCAGGGTTGACTAAAACAGCATTACAGGTTTTTAAAATTAAGTGGAGACCATGCAGAGAAATGTAATAGTATAGAATGTAGGGGGTCAGTGAGGTACTGAGGGTCTTGCAGGTGAGGAGTCTTTGAGGTTGAACCCCGATAATCTTCTTCAGCATCATTTGTCCTGTTCATGTATATTTTTTAAATGCATCAGTTTGGATTTGTACAATGTTGAACAGTGTCTCCTGAATCTCTGGGCCTGCCTTAGGTTTTTACAGTGCTTAGATGCTGACCAGGCCCTGGAGGGTTGGTGGTATTTGAGGGATTTTAAATAATATTTTGTGTTTTTGGCTTTTATATTTACCATATTTGGGAAAGAGAGATGATTTTTTGGCTTTCAAGACAAAACACTATTCAATTCACCAAATAATGAAATATTTAATACCACTGCCACACATTCACAATCGCTGTGATCCCACTGCAGTCCTCCCTGATTTTGCTCCATCTGTCAGTTGAAACATGCATAACAGAAAAGAATGAGGTATAAAAAATTAGTTTATTTCTGTTGGTAGAATATTCTGTATAGGATCAGTAAGCAGGTTTATGTTCAGTGGAGGTAGTGTTTTGTGAGTGTGTGTAGCTACTAGCCTATATTTAAAACTAGACTTAAAGTAATTATAAAAGAGAAATTAATTTCAGTTCATTTATGTCACTTTTCATGTATCTTTAATTTAATTGCTTAGCTTAGTTTTTTTTTCTCGTCTTGACAATGAAAAATATAATTTGACAAAGTACGCCGATGTTTTGCAGAATCGCCAAACAGTAACGTTTGTTAGGTGAGTGACTTGAAATCATCAGAACACCAGATAAATCTGCATTTGGAGAAAGAGTTGATACTTCACATATTACAAAGAAGAAAGTGAAAAATAACATCCTTAGATAGAACTGAGAGTCGGTTAATTAACAGCTTACTGCAAGTGTGAAAGCCATCGCTTTTATATGTGAGCAATATTAAGTGACAGCAGCGTGTCAGGCTAAAACATGTGCACTTGCACATCTGTACTACTTGGGCAGCACTATAAGCACTTATATATACACATACATTATAATCATCCACTATATGATGTCTATATTCTGGTCTGCAGGCCAATCAACACATATGGTCAATCAATGCGTTTCATATTCAGGAAATCCACTGGAAATAAAGGCACTGCTGACCATATGTGTGACCTCTAATTAAATCATAGCAACTCTTTCTGAATTGGCCAGCATGAGGAACTGAATCTGAATCAATATGTAGTTAAGAATTGACCAAAGTGATCTTTTAATAACCATCTTATTTAGGAAACTATTTCCAAGTTTGCCAAATCTGCATAGACTTTATTTAGATGGCTGCTTATTATAAGGAATAAACACCTGAATATGGATCTCTTTTTATTTATCTATTTATCTATTTGTAGATGACAAACATAGCGCTGCAGCTACAGTATGTGTGCTTCACTTCTCCTGCAGCTGATGATTCCACACATCGTGTGCCTACATTGCTGAATTGCAAAGAATTGTTTAGTTGGTGTTATGGAAAGAGATTTTTTATTTACTGTTTATTGTTTGTTTTAATTATAGGTTCAAGGGCTATCATTGTATGATCTCTACCTTACAATTTAAAGAGCTTTGAGCTGACTGCTGTTATGATTTAGTGCTTTATAAATACAATACATAAAATAACCCTGCAGTGTACTCTCTGAGTACAAAAAAGTATTTGTATCAAGATTGATTTTAAATGTAGTTAACTTGATCTTTATGCAGAGCATCAAATCTGTACTTGTATACATTTAATGTTCTTTTTTTATTGATTGATGCCCCCAATGTTGCAGTTGGATAGCTTATTATATTATAATCTAGCAATGGCATATTTTAGTGGTGATTTTTTGTTTAATATAAATAACCTAAAACTGCACATTAACAAAATAAAAGCTTTAAAACATATTTTAATATAAGTAGAAGTAGCATGCATATGAATGAGTAAGTTACTATTGGCAGTGATCACTGTGGTTCATTATAGAATGGAAACAAATGAAGAAAAAGGGGGGAAAATTATTATGAAGAGCTGCTATTTACAATGCCTCATTTATAATGTTGCATTTAGCTGTACTGAATTTTTTCAGCTCTAAATACCTAATTGAAATATATGCTGTTATTAGCTTAGAATTACAGTGGGAAAAGCGTTTACTCTGTTCCTGATTTTCCAAAATGTAGTTTCTAAGTAAATGTGTTTATTTTTAAGGGGAAAGAAATCCAAATGTGCACGACCCTGTGTGAAAAGTGATTTCTGAAAAACTGAGATGAGCCTTTATTTCTTTTGCTCAGCAGTGATTTTCTTGGAACTCCATGCAGGCCATTTTTGTCTCTTTGTTATGTTGGAGTTATGAATACTGACCTTAACTGAGGCAAGTTAGGCTTGGAGTTCATTGGGTGTTTTTGCAGCACTTTTGGGGTAATTTTGGTTGGTTGCCATTTGTGCATAATGGTCACTGTGGTTCGCTGGAATCCCACAGCTTTAGAAATGGCATTATAAACATTTCCAGACTAAGAGATCTCAATTACTTGTCCTCTCATTTGTTCCTGAATTTCATTGGATCACACCTTGATGGCTGGCTTTTGGGGATCATTTGGTCTATTCCACGTTGTCAGGATGGTCCTATTTAAGTTTCTTGATTGAGAGCAGGTGTGGCAGTAATCAGGCTGGGGTGTGGCTAGAGAAATCAAACTCAGCTTTCTAAAGATGTAATACACCACATTTAATACATATTATAATGGGGAGCAATCACTTTTTCACACAGGGCCATGTAGGTTTGGATTGCCCCCCCCGCCCCTTAATAATAAACACCTTTATTTAGAAACTGCATTTTCTGTTTACTTGTATTATCTGTCTCTAATATTTAGATTTATTTGATCAAAGTCCACAAAACTTTATTTATCCCCAAGGGGCAATTAAGATACATGATACCTTGCCAACCATACATACAATACACAAACATCACATTGGGGAGACAGGTCAGGCCTAGGGTAGCACTGGCCGGTCGACCGCACGAGCAGCGACCCGAACCGAAACCATAGAAAATGCACAACATGAGGAAACACGAGGAGAAAAAAAGAACTCCCCCAGACTGAGCTCCAACAGGGAGATCAGTTTGAGAACAGAAAAAACCCACCTCAGCACATAAATCATCACATCTCACAGCATAGAAGACATAAGCTTCGAAGTCATTTGGAGGGGTGGGGGCTGGAGTGTAGGTATGTGTCCGTGTACATGCGTGTGTGTGTGTGTGTGTGTGTGTTCCGTGTTCAACTGAGAGAAAGTGTCCCTTCACCCGGTTAAGCAAAAGTCAACAGTCTTCGGTTGGAGCAGGTGGCCTTGAATGAGGGGAAGAACGTCACAACACAGTCCTATTATCTAAGGGAGAATTTTGTTATTCCCGTCAGCTTTTGCCTTGAGCATCCAGTTGGCACCGGGGGGGGGGGCGGCGCATGAGATGAAGATGGTCTGAGCCAGCTCCAGTCAGCCAGAACTCTGTTATTGTGGTTTCGAATTGGCAGATGTCGTTCAATGTCCTCGATTGAGAGTGTCGCCAGACACACGACAATTGATGATCTGAAACGTTTAAGTGTGACAAACATACTAAACAAAAAAGGAGATTAGGAAAGGGGCAAACACTTTTTCACACCAATGTATAAAATTGAATAAGTGATGTGGCAAATTATATTTGACCTTTTTCTCCTTGTGCATCCTGCACATGTGCTGAATCACTCCTGATGTAGATAATGTGATACAGTGTGTTTGGACTGAAGCTGCAGCTGGCATCGGCATGTTGCTACGCTGCCAGGATGAGCCATGCTAAAGGTAGCTGGCTAATAGTTATTGTTTTTGGACAGGCTTCTGACGGCTTTAGCTGAGATCAGTGTTGTTAAGGATTGCTGTTAGGTTGTGGGGCAATTTTTTGTGTGGTGTTAAAGCAGAACATGGTACCACATTTGGGTTTAGTTCTCTAGGAAATAAACCAATGCAGGTGAGTTTGCATGCATTCCTCAAAAAAACCCAAAGTGCATTGCCTGATGTTGGTGATGCGATTCATAGGTAGAAGACTAATGGCTTGAACAAAATGGGAGTGGCAATCTTTTGTCGTTTATTAGTTCAGTGGCAGGAGCAAAAAGCACAAACATGAACAAAAGTAGCACACATTAGTTTGAGATGCACTTCCCCATGTTTTAAAATGCAATCTATTTTTTTCAGTTACTTTACATTTTAGATCAAATTCTTTTGCCTTCAAGTGTGCATGAAATATTTTCCAAGTCTTCGTAAAAGCATTCATCAGATTTTCTAAAGAGCTTTTCAACTGTAGAGGTAAAAGCATTTCATTTGTGTCTACATGATTTTTAGTATGAATGTGAATGAATTTCACTTGTCTGTGTGAAATGTCCAGATATATAAATGAACACATTTGATTAGTATGTGAGGAAGCCTTTTGATAACACGTGTAAAAGGTTTCACTAGTTTATGTGAAAGTGTTTCAGGTGTGAGTGCATGGTTTTCAGAATAGTGTGCGAATGAATTTAATATCTCATGTCTATATTGGAGATCATTCAGAATAATGCCTGTAATTGTCGCACTAGTTTTTGGTGTGATACCTGTTTCATTTTGTTTTTCTTCTTGATAATATTGTTGTTGCTATTGTTATCATTATTATTTTACTTTGCTACATGTAAACATGTGCTTTTATTCTGAAGAACTGAAAAGTTGAAATTAAAGGGTAATGTCTTTTTTTGTCTAACCTTTTTCTAACCTTAACATCTAATCATCACATCACATAACCAAGTGAACAGTACAGCAGCAACATGCAGCACTGGTGCAACTGGTGATTGAATTGGAGAATGACAAGTGTCATGACCTAACATAGCAAGTGCTGAGCAGTTTTACAGCCAGTGTTTGTATAGCTATCAAAATTCAGCTTTAAAAAAACAAAGAAACACCGACCAAAAGGACAAAACACAAGAATGGTAATGTGTCTTGTTTAAGCTCCTTAATATTTAGCAGAAATAACATTCCGCTGGTTTGGAAGTCCAACTGCACAAAAATCATTTATTTATTTTTTTAACCTTTTTCTGCAGAAATGAAGTTGCATTGAGTTTTGTACCTGCAACCCTATCGGGAATAAGACAGAGCAGACCAAAGTAACATAAAAGGTTCATTCATGAGTCAGGTTTTCTGACTGACGAACATACTCGGCCACCTTCTCACCTAAACACACATTCAAACACATACTGGCAACAGTCTGGCTTTTTATTGTGTGCGTACATGCGGAGGCAGTGGAGTGAGAAATTGTACTGTCTTCAGGGGCTCACAGAAGTCATGGGAAATATGATTTATATCAAATTTTTTGCTAAGAGATCAGGTTTCTTTTTTCCCCATTGCTTATTTTTGTGTTGTCAGCATTTGCCTGATGTGCTTTCTCCTCCATCCATTTCATTCATTCATTTATTTATTTATTCATTTTCTCCCCCTACTCTTGGCACTTGAATACGTCATATTATGTGGATGGACCGGATGACTTAAGTACTTATTTTACTTTTAGTGACAATATATTTGTATTAAAAAGATTCAAAAAATATTTTCCATTTTTACTGAAAGAGTCTGTCTTAATGAAAGGGTTTATTGAATAGTGAATTCTGAGAACTCCTAACCTAAAGAGAACTATAGCTATATTTAAGTGGTAGAGTTAGCTTCCATATCATCTTTCAATAGAGGCTAATATCCTGTGCATTTAGCACGCACTGAATCATAAGTAGACATTTAGAAGACTAATATAAGATAAGACTTTATTGATCCCACAACGGGGAAATTTTTGCATCCTTGGTCAGGTCGTCTGGTCGTCATCATGATGTCTGTGCAGGACAAACGTGGATTGTACTTTATTATCTGAAAAGTATGATAAAAGAATGCTGGTTAAACAGATCTTATTGCCACATTAGAAAGACTGAAACAAGTTTCAAGTAATGTTCGATCTTATTTGCATGATGAATTTTATTAACAGCTTACTGGTTGAAAACTCATTTTGATACAGGAGGGAACTGCCAGTCCATAAGAGGGAAAACATACCTGTGTTATATCTGCCAGGTTGCTGTATTTAGTCATTTCATATGGTGGGCTAATTAGGTTTAAACTTTCACAGTGTTTCAGTTTGTTAAGGAGGAATTCTAGAGAATCTATTAGCTGTCAGAGTCAGATTGTGTACAAATTTCCTTTGTTGCTGATGTTTGCTTCACTGTATAATCCAGCTCATGCTACTACGGTAATTACATTTTTCCATGAGTATATTTGTCAGCAAGTGAAAAATATAGTAGTGTATTTCTTAAAGTAAAGATAATTTTGGTTGAATCAGTAGTTTTAGTAGTATTAGTGAATTCTGACTAATAACACTTGTTACACTGGGGTGTGCCAAATGTGTGTGTTGGGTGATATCTGGGTTTATACAGTAGCTATTAAATATATGGATGTTAGGTAAAATGCAACGTATGTTCTGTCATAATCAGTTGTTTTTCAGTCATATATTTTGCACTACATCACTGAATTACTCTGTGTGGAAAGCGATTTCTTACAGTACTCAATAAGTTACTTTTGCAATAATAAGCTGGTCTGAGAGGCATTGTCACTACTCCTTTTGTTAATGGTCTAAGATCAGGCTCTGGCTGCTTGGCTGGGATCAATATGCACTTAGCTTTAAAACCACTCTGGATTTGTCACTGCTAACTTTGTGCTGGCATGCTGTCAATGCAGATATTTGCAAAGTCATATTAGCAGCACCTACAGTATACCAGGCCTGGGCACAGTTTGCACTTTACAAAAGTTGCAGACTCAACTTTTCAAAAGTTGCCGACTTCCCTAACAATTTCCTCATCCCTTCTGAAGTCGGCTAACTGTAGAATGAGGATAAAAGGGTAATGTCAGGAACTGCATTTCTTTATTCTTTTTTTTCTTCAGTTGCCATTTCTAGTTGAGCTGTGGCTAGGGTTGGAAAAGTAATGTATTACATATGTAGTCCCAATCAAAAGTTTAAGACCACTTGAAAAATCGCGAAAAATCCTATTTTGCATGGTTGGATCTTAACAAGGTTCCAAGTAGAGCTTCAACATGCAACAAGAAGAAATGGGAGACTAAAGATTTTTTTCAGCATGCAATTTATTGAACACAACGCTTAAACTAAAACAGGCTGTTTTTACTCAACAGTTTGATTCTCAGATGGCTGAAATTCTGCAAAGAGAAACTCAAGACCCCATCACGCGTAAATCAGTACTAGCCACATTACTTTGAACTGCATTATCAAATAGATTAGCTATGTGCTGTACTGAGAAATGTTAGGTAGACTTCATTGAATTACTTTCAGTGTTTCGTGGCTGTGAAACTTACATAATTTTATTGAGAACATGAGGTGAAAACTGATTAATGCACATTTGTAAATTAATTTTTACATGTTTTACACTGAAAGGCCACCTGTCCTAGAGTGGCCCATATGCTGTGAAGTGATTGCTCTTATACCACCCATCCATTTTCTTCTCAGGGGTCATCCCAGATCAGTTTATTAACGCAGAGAAATTCATGCCTACAGTCAATTTATCCATTATCCTGAGATGCATACCCTTGGACCAGGGGAGGGAGCTAGGGTACAAACAAATAGAACCTATGCAGGGATGTGGTGAATATGTAACCTCAACCCCTTTTGGATTTGAATCCAGGATCTTTTTGATTTTGCCGCTGTCATGATTCGTCTTTGATTTAAGAAAAAAATCTGCATGCGTTCATTGGAACCATGATATCTTTTCAGGATAGCAGTCCAATCATTTTTAACAAAGTAATCAGAAGTGGAACCTCTAAATTTTGCAGACTTAAAAGCAAAAGTAGCACAAAACCTAAAGGCAATGAATCTGATCACAACATTTAAACTAATCAATATCAAACTACATGATCAAGTAAATGGACTCTTACATTGTTTTGGGCCAAGAAAAAGGTTTGTGAAGACTAAGGATTTAATATGAAGATGATGTCAAATGTAACTTGCTTTCACATGGTGTGGGGTTTTCTTTTGGGAAAAAAAAATGTTCTACCAACTTCCTTACTAATTATTGAATATTTGTCAGTAATGTGTTAAGAGAAATCAAAATAGTGCTAAAACTGCAGGATACAGCCACTGATTCCAGAGTACCTTTGGATGTTTAACACATTTATTCACTCCAAAACAGGCCTTCTTGCCCTAGTCGGAAGTAGGAAAGTAGGATGTACAATCATGAGCTGGAAATGCTGTGCAATTGTCAAATGGAACAAACTTATTTTTATTTTGTGCTCACATTTTACTCGAAACCAAACTCATTAGAATTTAAATTGTGTTTAATTTGTCTCACTGAGCAGTACCTCAGCTGAAATTTGAGTTCGTGATTTAGTGTTTTGTGGACAAACGGCTGGACTAGATTCTAATCTCGGCACTCATCAGAACATGCAGAGCAGAGGATTTGTCTGTGCTGGGCCTGCTCTGTTGGAAGCAGGGTGGCTTTTTCTGCTGAGGGGATTACAGTAGTTTCATGTTTGTTTAATAGAAGGAAAGAAATAATGGTGCAAAATTGACTTTGTTATACTGTGAGATCTTAAATAATTGAACTTAATTCTAGCATCAAGTGGCAGCCAAAGAGGTTGCGCTATGTCTCTGTTCAAGTGTCTTAATTCAGCCTTTAATTAGGCCTTTGAGATTACAGTTAGACAGTGTGGGCTGAGAGGGCTTTTCTGCTTCTTCTGTGTTGAACCTTGTGTGTGAAGCTCTCAGCTGATTGCAGTGTTCAGTACCAGCCTCCAAACCAAAACAGTACTTTTCTGTCTGTTTTTCTCCCTCTGTCCCCTGTTCTTATTCTTTAAGAGCCACTGGCAAAATCAGTGCGACTAGACGAATACATGTTTCTCCTGGTTGTGCCCTTTGTGCGCCTTTGTTGGCTGCCAACTAAATCAATATTGTATGAACAGCAGGGTGACCTGAGCCTGCGCTAACACACCTGTGATTTGTCTATTATCTCAAGTCTAAAAGCCACTTCTTGTCAAGATTCTGTTATCTTCCAGAGCCGCGCAGTTCAGTGTGCATCTCTGAAAAGGTTTTCTATTTTTCTGACCGGTCAATTTAATTTAAAGTAATAGATTGAAATTGTATTTTGTTATTGTTTCTGTCTCACCAGTTGGCATCTGTTTCTTTTTTTTTTTTTTAAAGTCACAAAATGTCAGTTCAACTCAGCCTTCTGACATTTAAGCTCCCCTTGTTTTTGTGCCGTAGCAATGTTTATGTGTGCTACTTTGCTTTTGCTCCGTGTAAGCAATCGAACCGAGCGCTCTTTCCAGGCAGAAGAGGAGAGGGAGGACTAGAAGAGGTTGCTTTCCTCTCATTATCTGTGTCTTGCCTTTACCTTGACCTGAGCTCACCACTGTTTTTATTACAGGCCCTGTCTCTGAGCCAATCGGGAAGAATAAGAACAAAGCACAAAGTCAATTCAGCTGGAGTGGGACACAGTAACGAGTGGCTGTGTGTGAATGTGAACACACACACATACACACTGAACTACAAGGGTGCAGAGAATGTTCTTGTTTGTCACTACCTTTAGGAGCTGCGTGCAGAAGTGATTTAGTGTTTAAATTACAGGCTTGGCTCCATGTGAATTATCTGGCGACATCATGCTTTTATACAAGAAAGTAATTAAAAAGATTAAACTCACATTTCTGTGGCTTGAATCAAAAGTAGACTAACTACAACAGATAACTGGCAAAAGTCAAATTTTACCATCCACACTGTTACCACAGGGCTCTATCCTCTTTTAAAGTTGGATTTTTTTTACATCTTGTCATTGCCAAAAGTTTTGAGAATGACCCAAGTTTTGATTATCACAGTTTTGCTGCTTTAGTTTTTGTGATGCCAATTTGCGTAAACTCCAGAATCTCAAGAAGAAACAAACAAACAAAAACAATTTATACTGCAGTTCAGCACTGCAACATGAGCACCTGTTAGCATCATTTCAGGGATCCTCTCATTTACACAGGTGCTAGTGGACAAGGCTGGAGATCACTCTGTCATGTTGGTTGAGTCTGAATAGTAGACAGGATCCTTTAAAAGGAGAGTAGTGGTTGAAATCATTGTTATTTTTCTCTGTTCACCATGGTTATGTGCAAGAAAACTTCATAACTTTGCATAAAAAGGCCTTGTCCAGAAAGACTGTTGCTGCCAGTAACACTGCACTCAAATTGACAATTTACCAAATTATTGAGAACTTTAAAGAGAGAGGTTAAATTGTTGTGAAGAAGGCTTTGGGGCACCCAAAATGTCCAGAAAGTGCCAGGACTGTCCCTTAAAGATGATTCGATTATAGGATCATGGCATCACCAGTGCAGAGCTTGCTTTGGCATGGAAGCAGGCAGGTGAGGGTTGGCACTTTGCAAGTTTGATTCAGACTCAATGGGCCAAACCAGACACTTGCTTCAGGCCACAGTGGGTGCTATGTTCCCCTAAAAAGGTCCAGGGGATTAGGGAAAGTAAAAAAAAGATGTCCAGGTTGGAAAAAAGACAAGGAGGCAAAATGGTTCAATTAACAGGTTTTATTAATGTTTCTATTAGTAACTAAACTAAAAGAGACGGACAAGCCGCTATCACCCCTTTTAAAGAAAGAAAACACCAAAACTCAGGTGTTGGTTGATAAACTGAAAATAAGTCAAAAAGGGTTAGTACCAAAACACACTCCTCTCCACAGAGCAGGAGCAATCAATCACCACACACAGAGCTCACTAGCTGCAACACAACATGGCTCTCTGGCACTACAGCTCACCTTTCTCTGGCCTTAAGTATTCCTGATTGTTAATGGGAGTGAGCTGTACAAAAAAGGTGGCACCTAAGGCAGGAGAGGTCAATTTCACAAGTAACAGTGGTCACATCCACTGTAGACTGCAGTTTGGTCTCTTGGTTTCTCAGTGATGATCCTTGACATGAAGGTCAGTGTGACAGACGATGATATGTGCTCTCTGTGCAGGTTAGAAACCATGCGGTGAAATCACAGATGCGCATGCGCAAGTGGTCAGAACAGGACCTCTAGGAAAAGATCTAAAAATAACAACAGCAGCGCTGAAAGCAGTGCAACAATGCCCAAGATGACCTTAATTTGCATTAGGAAGCGGGATTGGTCTTCATATGGACATTTGACTTTGACATGGACAGTGCTATACCTGTCAACACAAATGGTACATTACACTATTGTTCTTACATTTGTAACACACACTTTCATATTTGTTGGTTGAGACATTTTAGTTATCCATAATGACTTTGAGAAGCTAATGGGTTTCTAAGAAATGCACATTGAAAGAGTCCTTGGCTGAGGCAGTCTTTCCTCGTGTTCATACTTCTGCTGTGAATAAATCTCCTGTAATGTACTGCAAGATGGAAAAAATGTCTGTCTTCATTCTGTGTAAAAATGTGTAAAGAGGTTGAGCTGAAAAGCTGAAAGAATAATATTCTACAATTGGCTGAACAAATTATTTTATTTCTGCTCTTCTGCTAGAGTTTGAGTTACAGGATTAAGCATCCCACAGAATGAGGACATCATTTACATTTCTTTCTTTAACTTTGAACAACATGGGGAACAAGAAGATTCTGCGTCCTTTAAAAGTCCTGATAATTTTAACAGTGACCCTCTCATTGCATGGATACAATCCTGACCAAACACTTTCTTTGCAACTGTTGGGAAATGTGTCGTGTTTGAGTGAGCGTTCTCTTTGAAGAATGCATTAGCTTAAGCTCACTTTTGTCCAAGAAGAGGGAAACAAAAGAAATTAGTTAAACAAGAGATATCAGTTCAATCAGAAACTAAACAACTGTTATGATTGGGAATGATGGGAATGATTCAGAGCTGCAAGATGCCTTGATTTTCTTCCAAAGAGATGAGTGATTTGTCCTTTCCTGTGTTTTATTTTTTCATTGCCATTTCTCTGCTTTCTTATCCATTTTAGCTGCCTTCTTGCTTCCTCCCCACACTGTTTTCTTTCTGCCTCTATCCCTCCTACAACTCACTTTGTCTGCATACATTTACTCATCTGGAACATTGTGAACGACAATGTTTGAGGATTAGTGTGTTTATATACAGTATGCATGTCTCAGTGCTGTGTGCTGAGCAGGTCCATTGCAGTAGATGAAGATTAATGTCTTGCTTGAAGGGCACCTCAGCATTATTTCCACAAGTTGTCATCAAGAAATTGCTGGTTTTCTGTTATGTCTCTTTGATATCAAGAGTTTTCAAAAACCAAACTTGACACATCTTTGCTTCTTCTCTTTCTCTTTTTGTCTTTACAGCATGCAAGTGTAACAGCCATGCCAACGTTTGCCACGTCAACACAGGAAAATGCTTCTGTACCACCAAGGGCGTCAAGGGAGACCAGTGTCAGCTGTGAGTGTGCCAACCCCGATCTAACTTGTCTTGAATTATTAGACGACCCGATCAAATAAAACTTATTTAATCAGTCACTTTAATACTTTAATATATGATATATGTATACTGACAACAAGAAGCGGACTGGAGAGAACACTTATTGATGTTTCAATGTGCAAAGACGCTTCATCGTGACATCGAATCCATTTCAGGATTGCAAATTTGCTGATTATTGCATAAGTTTTAGATTACGCCGAAATTAGGTTGATTCAGGATTTGATATTTTGGGTGATTGGAAAGCTAGAATAGTGTTTAAAGAGTGCATGGGTTGTGTATGCATGCTTTCCCTTGACTGCCAGACTGCACCGCCGCAGCACTACAATATCCTAAATGGCTTGGCGGACCAATGCGCCGCGGAGACAGACTGAAAACTGCTGCATCAATAAATCTAGCAGGCGAGGGTAGTAAGCAGAGCTGGTGAGTGCTCTGGTGTTTGTGTGGTCTGCCATGTACAACATGCAGCATGATGAGACAAGACAACCCCGGCTGGGACAGATTTCTTTCCCTTATTCTTAAGCTATGATAGCATACCTCAGATTATTTGTGTCCATCTGAGTGTGTTTGATAATTTGCCACCAGTTATATATTTTAATAATCAGGTATAGATTCTCTGCCCAGTCTTTTCAATTACTTCACTCAAAACATCAGTATGTTAACTCATTTTATTAGAGCTGCAGCAATTGTTTTTGATTTTCAGAACAAATAACCATCTAGAGAAATGATTTGCAACATGAGTTTTTATGATTGGTGGTAAACATGGTTTATATAATGATATTTCCTCCTCATTATTTCTCCTCCATGCTCTTGTAGCTGTTGCCTTTACCTTTTCTTCCCTCACTATATGCATGAAGCTTACAGCTATGTGTGGAGGAAGAGGGTGTCGCATTAGTTATTGGTGTTATCTTCCATATTTCTTTTGACATTTACACTAATGTTTGCATCTAGTGTCAGTACTTAAACAGTCTCAGTCCTTCAAACAGTTAAAACTAGAAAGTAACTCTAGCACATGGGTCCTGATCATCTTGAGTCATACCTACTGCATGTGACATTTTGACCCTGATCTTAGACTTTGACCCTCACCACTGACGGCCTTTTGCCAACCTCGCCATGACCTTTAAGTAATCCTGAACCCGAGCTCTGCTCCTGACATGAACATGACTTTGTCTGAGGGCAAAGTACCTGCCCCCTCACACTACCAGAGACTCTCCACATGTTTTCTGTCAACTTTAATCAGTGTTTTCCTGCTGTCAGCGTGCAGAACATTTTGTACTCATATACAGTCCTCCCCATGTGACCTTGGAAACTTAACCTAGAGAGACACAGATTTTTGCCAATATTTCCCAACTGCATTTTGTCTTCAAACGTGTTTCTGTTGAATTGTGTTGTTTTTGATGGACCTGCAGAGCTAAATAAATTTTATAATACTTTTGAAGGCCAGGATCATTTTTTACAACACAAACTTTGATATTTTCTGATAAACAGTGAAGAGGTTTGTGTTCCTATTTCAAACAACAGCACCAGGGTTGCAAAATGAAACAAATGCTGAACTCTTGAAAACAGTCCCTTAACTGTCTGTGAGGGTGGCTGCTTCAAAACACTGACAGTATAAAAGGTGGATGCAGCCACTTTGGCATCATCTACTGTGTTATGAAGTCCCCTTTAAAGGCTTGGAGATGTGTGTTTTAAACATTGCCATTGTGACGTTGTGAAACTCGATGTCACAAGTGGTGTTTTGTCAATCACAAGTTGCTAGCCAATGAGCATTCCCTGTAAAATTCTTCTTTCTGATTCTTAAATTTAAAATGTACAAAATGCTCAACAATGGCTATGAAAAAGGAAGAAAGGACGTTTGCTTGAGTCATGTTCGAGTTCCCGTCACTTTTAAAACCTGTAAACTGCATCCATCTGTTTATAGTGTATATGCTCCAAAAGGAAGTTAAAGCACCACATATGCTCCCATTTTCAGATGGGGATCTTTCAGCACAAACAAAAGACATGTTTTTGTATCAAGAACTCTGTAAATATTCACTACACATTGTCTGGGCTTTGGCTACTCAGACAGTCAGGTGTCTGTAGCTGCCATCCCTCATCTAATGAGAGTATCTCAGCTGGAGCACTCTAGTGTTTATGCCTTTGTGAACACAAATATTTCTATATCATAAATAAAAACAAAAGTAAACAAGTGAAAATAAGGCTTAAAATGGTCCCAGACAAGACTCTGACTCTAGCTTCGCTGGTGCTTAAATATGGAAACGCTTGCTTATGCTGTCAGGTAGTACAGTAGGACCAAATGACTTGTGTTAATTTAGTTGGAGGGAAGTCTAAACAGGAGAAACCACAGCTACAGTAGCTGGTTAGCAGTGAGTGAACTTTGAAAATATGAGTGAGGGGTTTATCCACTAGTAAGTCATTGGCATCATTGTCTCAGATGGAATAAAAAGTCAAAAGAAAATAAATAAATCACCAAATTTCCATGTGCAACCTGCCCAAGCTAAGACTCTGTGGGAAACCCCGATCATCACTCAGCTACATCAAGTCAACCACTATTAATAGAAACAGCTATTAAATATGTGGCGGGTCACTCTGATTATCATGTTAATAACGTGGCACATTTGGAACAAAACTCAGCTGCAGTTAAGCGGACTAAATAAACGCTGAATTGGAATCGGGCATATGTCCTAAGTACACCTGCTCATTTGGCATTTGTGCTTGTTTTTCCGTGTAACGTTTCCTTTCAGTGCACACGGATATTTCATTATTCTGTTGGAAACTCCACAGAGGGCTGAAAGCAGAAAAGGTTCACTTGTGTGTGTTTACTTGTGCATCACTAAGCCACCGTGCTGCTGTCGCTTTCACCTTTGATTTGCCCTGACGCCGCATCTCTCTTTCTCTCTTACTCTCTGTAAATGTGTCTCTGTCACAGCAGTGGGTGTTTTGGTTGAGTCACTCCAAAATGGTGTGCCAAGCAGAGGGCCATTTGTTTGTTGTTTTGATTATGAACAAGCAATTTCCCCCCGGGGGTGGATGGCGAGCACCCTCGGGTTGCAGCAGGTGCGTGGATGCATATTTGTCTGTGTGAGAGAGTGCATTCATAAATGCAGAGAATCGGAGAGACGTTGGGACTCTTTGTCTTTTGTGTCTGTACATTTATACAGCTCTGTGCTCATGAAGATATTGTCACTTTGTCTCAGCTTAGAGTGTCTTTTATATTTTTTTCCACTTTATTTACTTCGCAATAATTTTGCATCCAACATTTACATAATCAGGTCAGGACACACACCAATAAATACAAGATCTTCACTGACACGTTAATACAGATTCAAATTCCAAATAACAATAATTTTAAACTTCACTTTAAAAAGTTGCAAGCATTAGTTGTACACTTTAGATAATTCCAGCAATCTTTGATTAATGATTATTTGTGCACACTTGTGTAAAAGAATATGTAATCGGCCAATACTTGAACTCTAAATCAGATAAAGCTACATAGCAACAGGTTCCTAGTTTATCAAGAGCATGAGATTGTTAGCTTAGAAAATTTAGCTTAGAGTGTTAGCTCGGACATGGAAATGGAGACTTTCCATTTTCAACACTTAACACTCACTGTGCGTTGTCATAGCACTACATAGTCCTATTACACAGTCATAGTCATACTGATTACGATTTCTGTCAGAGCATATCTACACAACCTCAAAACAACACAACTGTGGGAGGGACCATGTTGAGGGTGTCGCTCAGTAACAGGTTCATTATTCACCTGTTTGAATTTCAATGAAGTAGAGTTTCAATAAAATGACCAAATTTGTATAAGAAGAAAAGAAACTGTTTATAAACTCCAGCAATTTGAAAGTCTCAATGGATCAATTGGTATTGATTTAAAAATTTTCAAGCAGTATGTACTTCCACAATAAATGATATTCATGCTGTAAAGTATTTGGTATTTGGTTTTGGTTACAGTTTTAATGTAAATTTATATATAACCTTTTAAAAATCAAACCATTGTCTGTGTCAGCACTTTTAATGTGCAGTCTATTGAACAGTCCATAATTTCTTCTTTCTTGTCGTGTTGTTTGATTCTTTGATCATTTTGATTTGGCTTTAATTGGCCTTCTCTACTGGGCTCCTTTCATTGACAGCCTATTTGCATGTTTTACTATTCCCAAGTTCAGACTTTCCCAAATTGTGGGGCCTGCCCCCTAGGGGGGCGCAGAGCCATTGCAGGGGGGGCGCGGTATGAAAAGGGGAAAAAAAACAAAACACTTGGACACTGCTAGCACGGGGCGCCCACACAAACGCAAAGCAGGAGATGAAGCATCGCTGAATATGTTTCCAAACCAACTTCATTCTAAGCCAAAGACTAGAAAATATGGTGAAGCATATCTTCCCTTTGGCTTCACCTGCACAAGTGCCGAGGTAGGTCTCCCCTGCAGAATTGGTTTTCCCTGCATCGGGAGCAGCGCTGGGCTCTTCAAATCACGGACGAACAGAATCCCAGATTCTTGATTTTTAGTTCACAAAAACTTCTCATAATGACTAACCACTCCTGACATTTTGGAGATGTTAGCTCTTTATACAGTAAAGTTACAGCGGGATACAAATAATATCAGGCTGATCCTGCCACGATTTGTCCCCTGGTTCAAATCCCGGACAAACAGTATCCCACAGTTTTTTATGTTTTTAAACCCATTTTGCACAGAGGCATTTTTTGAAAAATGTATTGATAGTTTTTTTTTAAAACTCAAAAAAGGAGTTTTAAAAAAATCTCCTTTTCGGTGATTCGAAACCGTTTACGTGTGGACGAAACAGCTGCGTTTTCAAAAATACCCGTGTAGGTGTGGACGTAGCGTAAAAGAGTAATAGTTTATTTTCTTACTACCTGTAATTTATTGCAGATTACTTGTATTTGCTTAATTGTTTACTAAATGTAAAGAGGGGGTAGCAAAAAAAGTTTGGGAACCACTGCACCAAGTATTTTAATTACCATGTGATGGTCTTTTTTGTCTTGTTTTGTTTTGTTTTATATTCTGTGAATAATCTGCCACAATTAAACCCATAAAATCCCAGCAGTAAAAACATCTTTCTATAGTAAAAAATATATATAATATATATGAGCTAAAATGTTTTCATCTTAATTTTATTTACCTTTGCTGAGTTTTACAAGAGCGGCGATCACAGCTCAGCACTTGTCATTTGCTGTGTGTGTGTGTGTGTGTGTGTGTGTGTGTGTGTGTGTGTGTGTGTTGTGTAGCTGAGTCACCATTTGTTTTAAGTGATGAGGCTCTCCAGTCTCGTGTGGCCCCTATCTTGTTCCCATTACGGTTGTTTTAAGCAGCTTAAGTGTCTGTCCCCTTTTTATGGGAGCTTTGCATCCAGGACTTTATGGTCCCTTGAAGAGTAAAAAAAAAAAGAAAAACATGTCCTCTGCCCATAAACCTAACCCTCTTGCAAGTCTTTCAACTTCTTGCGTGTAAGAGTTACAACATTCAGTATATAAGCATGTTTAAAAAAATCATTATTGATTGCTGCTTCAGCAAATTTGCTAAGTGTGTAATGTTTATAAGATTGTTTATAAGATTGGGGAAACCTGCAGTCAGCTGAGACTGAAGAGGTCACTTGGACTAACGCTACGTCCAGAAGAACAAAATCAACTTTTGGAGACTGTGTAATTTTTTTATTCAAGATTATTAGTAACAATCCTTCCCCTTTTTACAAATATAACTTTTTTTTAAAAATATATGAAAGTAGTATTCCTGTTTTGAATAGAGGAGATGAAGCAGGAAAGTCCTCCACAAGAGATGTTTCTGTGCATACTGCTGGTGACAAACTTTTTAGAAGAAACAACGTTCAAAATCTGAGCTCACACCACCAAATGCAGCCTACAAGTAGAGACCGCTACTTCAAAGCCATCCTATCTATAATTGGGGTCGCACTTGAATTTGTCCCAAAAGACGATATTCCTGCGCTGCAAAAAGATCCAGAGCAACAGAATATATGTTTTGAAAATACTATTTTTATAGGTGCCCCTTTTTTTTGATCAACAATTAGATTAATGACTAATTTAATTGCATGATTTCTGTTCGTAACTAACTCAGAGCTGCACCCAGAATGACAACACCGCTAATTAAAATGAATCCAAACTCGCTCACAAAATCATAAAATCTGTTTGCATGTGTGTTTTTTCAAAAACATACATGTAAAGATGACCATTTTTTCCCACTTTGCTGCAGAAATGTTCTGCTTAAATTGAAAATACAAAAAAATAGGACAAAAGTGCTTTCAGTATTAAAGGAGCAGTCACTCACAACTTTATTTTGTGAGGCGAGAACAGCACAAAACAGCCTCGTCTAAAAGGAAAGCTCTCTCCATTTTGGCCTCCGCTGTGTCCGGCCTTGCAGAGCATTTGTTTGATAAAAAGTGAGTGCAGAGTGAACACAGTGCCACATCATGAAATAACGGTGGTTAAATCCAAGAGTAAATTTTGTAAGAAGGCAGAGTAGGGCAGGTTCATGCTTCTTGTACCAGCTAACATATTCTTCAGAGCAGCTATTGTAAGTAGTTGGAATGAATCTCTAACCTACGTTGTGGGTAGAGAAGCAAAATTTAAAATATTTGGAAATATAACCACAGCTTAAAAGAAGAAAACTATGATTAAAATGAGTGAAAGTACTTTTTAAATCATATTTGGCTTCAGTTAAAGGCCCAAGGCAATTTATGACATTGTGTTTATCACAGTAAATCTCCTTGTGCTGAAATAGGCTTACTATATTCATTCCTTTGTGGCAGTTGGCTGGGAGCGACTCCAAAGCTTTTAAAGTCACAGAGTCCTCTTGAAATGACGCAGCTCCATTTACCAAGTCTCTTCTCTGGATTCAACACTTTTTAATAAGACTCTTTCATCCTCTCTTAAGCTTCAGTTCTCCTTTTAAGAAGGGCACTTCACCTTCCTTGTGCTCCACTTTGCTTTGGCTTCTAGTCTCAGAGACTGGGTGGGGGGTGTATTTGATTCTTATGTTTTTTTTTCTCCATCCACATCATATCTGGTGGTCTATATGTAATAGAGTCTTGCTCATTTAAGTGGTTTTGAACAAATAATACAGAAGGGGGGTACTGTGAAGCAGGTTCAACAAAGCCAGATTTTCTTGGTTATCCAGAAACCTAATCAGGGTCAACCCAGACTTCCTGCTTCAGGCTCTGTGTTTGATTACATGTGCATTTGCAAGGGAAAAAAAATATACATAAAAAACTAAAAGCGTCTGACTGAACTTGGATCTTGACTTGGCAATTACACCTAAAAGCTAATCGCGTTTTTGCTTTTCTTTGGTACTTTTGGGTCAATATCTTGTTGCACCACTCAGGCTGTCCTTAACAGGTCTTGGACTCCTGCTCTGATATTGTTTCTTAAAATTATGAATTTATTGTTGTCTTACTGATTTTCCAACATGGTCCCAAATCATAATGCTACCTCCGCCATGCTTCAGTTTGGCTCAGTTCCTGGCATTGGTGTGCCATGCCTTTTTCTCCAAATGAGTGTTGTTTATACAGAACATTGTGGTGTTGCGGAACATCCAGGTGGTGCTTCACAAACTTGACATCTGATTTAAGTAATGGATTAATTTTTTAAGGAGTCATTTCTTCTGTTTCCTTCTGTGTCCTGGGTAGAATTCTTTTTCAGTGTGATTTTTACCAAGTTATAGAAATGTCTGCAGGTGCAGGTTTTGTTGTTACTTTATTTCATCTTCACCTTTTCAAGGATTGTATATTGTGTACATCATGCCTTCTCCTAAAGATTGCAGCTGTCCTGTATTTACTTCAATTATAGACAATGTATAGTTTTTAGAAATGCTTTTTGGGTCTTTTCCAGCTTCATACATCTTTCAATTGCTTCTTGTAAGGTCCTGTGAAGGTTTTTGTGATCGAGACATGGTTCACACCAATCAGTTTTTAATGAGCGGAGCTGTAACCGGGATTTGTGTGTCTTTATTTATAGGCAGGGCACATCTACAGCCCACTCTACTCGTCTCCTAATTGGAACTGACACCAAGTTGCTTTTTGAAAAGTATCGTTTGAATCCATACTGTTTCACGGGTACTTGGGAACCATTGTTTATCTGTTTAAAGTCTGAGAGGGCTTTTCCTCTAATTTATTAGAGAAGAATCTTGTTGCTGTTTCTTGTTTTATTGTTGTCCTAAACTCCTGATTAAGGATAAAAGCTCCGTGAAGCTGCTATGGTTTAAGGCCACGTCCTTGGCCAGGGTTTATAGAAGAATGAAATATTCAGCATCCAGCATAGCTCTGTGACCTGCTGCAGCGCTACAGAAGAATTCATAAAGACCAGCTGTAAACTCGACCTGCTCTCGCCTTCTTGTTCATGTAGCCCCCCTTCGCCCATTGTACTCTTGAATGTTCTTTTTAGGCTCTATTTTCTTCCCACTAACTGTCTGTGTTGTTGAACCCTCCCTCCTTAATCTGTTGCACTATGAATCAGTCATTGTTCTGTGGAGCTCTTTGGATGATTCATTGACCATATTTGGCAAAGCTTGTCAGTAAGCTGCATTTGATAGCAGCTGGTTTGCTTTCTCGCTCTCTCTGGTCAAAATACAGGATTCATCAAGTCATTGCAATATCAGTAAACACCTTATTGTTTTTCATTTTAAAGTCTTCCAAATGAATGTCCTATAGAGCCACTCACCCACTGACACAAAAGAGATTTTTCACTCCCTCACGGTGATGCAAAGAGCCTTGAAAGCCTTGGCATTATAATAACAATTATATTTGCTCTTATCACATTTTTTACGGTTCCTTTTCCACTGAGCCTGCACTGGGAGTTTAATAACTGTAGCTTTTGTTCTGTTCTGCCAGGCAATAATTTACTTATCTGTGGCCTAAGCTGCTTCAGGTACACATCATCCATCTTGGCACTTTAATGGCTTTAAAAGTATGCACATCATTTCCTGATGATAACAGAATAAAACCTGTAACTCTGACGTTTTTCTTCTATTACTTCTACTTACGAACTTAAAACATACATTAATTCTCTGTTTATGTTTGATTTTTTTTTTTTTTTTAACAGATATTTGTTGCAAGAGCTCATCTTAGTTTTTAGGGAGTTTTTGTGGACCTAAAGGTCACAGATGTCAGCAACAGCCAATTACCGCCCATCAACAGATGATGCATGCATTTTAAAAAGATGTTAAAAGTCTTTTTGGTCACAGTGAATCCGCCTAAATGTCAAATGAAGTCCAGATAAAAAGTGAAACACAGACCCTGATAAACAATTTATTGTGTCACAATGCTTTTTGGAAAATACGTCCACAATGACAGCGGCTGTTGTCTGAAAAGTGAAATGTCAGGGTGTTTGTCTCTTGCCATTGTCAAAAATATGATGAATATGTTTCCTTCTTTGCTTTCCACTCAGGGACCTTGATTAGAGTCAGCCCAGACAATCCAAGACAGAAATTTCAATCTGAGTGACCTAGAAGAGTACAGATCGAACCTTTGAGTCACATTTGAAAGAGGTAGTATTTACCATAAAGCAATGTGCTTTTAAAAGTCTGTCTACTTCAATATCAGTCTTGAAAGATAGCAAAACACTGTCAGTGTCTGTTGCTTGCCTAATGTTTTGTCTGAGCTCTTCTACAAGTCTTGTGAATTTTATATTTATTATAATTGAAGAAGTTCATCCTCTGGTCAGTTTTTGATAGATTAATCTGTCATTACTAATCCGTCACAACCATTGTAGCAGAATTTACATTTGCCATAATTACCACAACTTGCTATCATTCTGTCTGTGAAAGTTTATTGGTCCAAGGGCACCTTCTCTGAGTGATGCTCAAATAATTTTTATTTATATCCGTAAAAATGATAATATGTGCTATGTGTATAGTGTGATGTACTTGAGCTACCTGTCGCAAACCACTCTGACTGACCTGGACGTTTTACTTTCTTATCCAGAAGCATTCTTTTTCTCTATAATGGGTAATGCTGAACTGATTCCACTTTACAGGCTGTAGCTGGCCAGTCTGTCTGACCAGTTAACATCCTGTCTTATCCAGGTAATCGTTAAATACAAAAACACAAAAGATAAACAAGGGTTGTTCCAAAGTTTTCCACACCAGCCAAAGCTGAACAGTTGTTTGAGCTGACGTGTTACTCTAAAGCGTGATCGAGAACAGCTATGCTATTGTCCCAGCTATGGATCTGAGTGCAGCAGTTGCTTTCAACGTTGTCTTTTGTCAAGTGATGTGTTTTTGTATGGATTTCCAGTGTGTTCTCATCCCAGGGCATCTAATAGTGCAGATTTGTCAAATGTGGTAAGAGCCTCTGTTTAGCTCTTCGGCTTATGAGGGAGGCACAGTTTGTGCCCTGTTTGTGGCTTTGTGTCTGATTTACTGTTAAGGTTGCCAAAACAGCTTTTTTTTATATCATGGAAGTGAAGCCAAAAGGACACCTTGAGCAGTTTCCTTTGGACTTGGATTGAGCTGGGCCTCTATTTGCATACAAATCTGCCACATTTGTTCAGTTTGTTCAGAAATCTAACCTGGTGACCCACTGTTTCTCGTGCATGTGCATGAAATTCTTTAGGATGTGGAGACATTGAAGACTTTTGAAGAAACTGTCTCTCTCATCAGTGTTATAGTTTGAGGTTTTATTTTTGGTAATTATGCATGCCTGCTTGTATGCGTGAGTCTGTGAGGCTCTGGGAAATAGAGAGCACGCAGCTGATTAGAGAGAATTATCGGGGGAATTGGCCTCACAAAAAGCTGGCAGAAGACGAGAGACACACACACACACACACACACACACTTTAAGACAAAAACTTCATGCAAACTCAAGCTGCGTTGAATGCAGATGCTATTATTCTTTGTCTCACTGTCTTTTCTTTGTACCGGTCTCTTTTTCTGTGTTGTTGCAGATGTGACTCAGAGAACCGTTACCTTGGTAACCCCCTTCGAGGAACCTGTTATTGTAAGTATCCCGCCACCGATACACCTGAGTCTCCCTCGCCTGCGCACATCCATTCTTACCTTGGTTAATATGTCAGTCTGTGTGCATGTTTCGTTTCATTTTGTGTCTCCAAAAAGAAAGGAAAGCGTCCAGGAAGCGGACACAAACCCTGTTAGTTTTCATTATTTTACGTGACCACAGAGTAATAATCTTAAGTAATTACTTAATTTAATAAAGTAAAAGAAACTTGCTTTATTTGAACTTTGTTGAAACTTACTGCAATGGACATACACTTCAGTTGGCCAAATGTGGAAATTAGTGATTAGCTTTATTAATCACACATACTGTAGCTATGCCAAAGGGTGACTTTCAGTACAGCTTAGAAGTGTCATTAAGTACATTTCATAGCATTTTGGTGAAAAATTGATTGTAACTTGAATACAAATTTGCATTGTTGTTTACCGGTTGTATCTAGAATGTTAACTGATTTAATCTCTATGAGCAAACAGAGCTGTAGTAACTACAGAGGGATGCAGTTGATGAACCACAGCCACAGGCTGGGTTTACATCACGATCTGCCCTGAGAATCTTCTTGTTTGCAGTGACTGATAGACTGATAATACTTTATTCATCCCGAGCGAAATTGGGTTAAGGCTGCCAGCCGTGCCAGCGCCATCTTACCATGCATACATTACACAAACATCACATGGGGAAGACAGGTCAGAGAGGTATAACAATGGAAAATGCACAACATGAGGAAAGATGAGGAGAAAAAAGATTGGTAGATGTCGTTCAATGTCCTCCATCGAGAGTGTCGGCAGACACACAACGCAACTGACCAATGCGTGTCCGGCAGCAAACGTCTCCGCAGGACAATCGGGCTCTCCCAAGCCCAGGAAGGTGTCAATTCCGTTCCGGGACCAGTTGATCAAATCCATAATTCTTTAGGTTTTCGAGAACAAGACTGAGAAACTCTTTGAGAGTTAGAGAATAAGCGAGACTATGCAAAAGACATGAGAAACCAAGCAGGAAAGATAAGGGAGAGGGAGAAGGAGAAAAGTGCGAAGAGCCAAGAGAGCAAAAAATAAATAAATAAATAAATAAAAAATGATGGAAATGATGATGGACAGGTTGACAGAAAGGCCTGGAAGGGCTCTCGTGGACTATGATTCAGATGATGTTGTGAGCTGTAGTGAGAGCTGGGAGCATGTGAAAGTGAGCCTGGAACGATGGAGGTATGAACTGGAGAGAATAGAAGCAAGAGAGAATACATGTGGAAATGAGAGGAGGACAGGTCTAACAGGCTGCGAGGACTAGTAAAAGTAGATGAATTTAAATATGTGGTTCCAACTATTCAAAGAGAGTGCAGACAGGGTGGAATGGGTGGAGACAAGTATCAGGGGTGATTTGTGACAGAAGCACAGCAGCAAGAGTGAAGGGCAAGGTTTATAGGATGATAGTGAGACCTGCTATAAACAGGTTGCCTCTAAACTCCACTATGACCTCTAAACGGAGCAGAGCAGTCAAAAGAAGATGAATCTCTTCAAGAAAACATGACCCTATTTAGGTAAAATGCAAATGAAGCTTTGGTTATGTCCCTTAAAATTGAATTTTCAAATGAAATTTCTGGCCCTGACAGAGAATCACACTTCCTTCCTTCCTAGCATGTCATGTAGCAGGTTTACCACAACTATACATTCATTTGAGAGTCTAGTGGGGTGATTGATTTTCAAAGAGTAGTTAAATATTTTCCAGCGAATATCTGTCTATCCAGTACTTTTGGCTCAAAATGGACATTCTTAGTTGGTAGTAAACCTTTTGGTAGATGTTAGTATTGAAATAACTGCATCACTGTGTTGTTTTGCCCTCTCGTGAGCAAAAACATGGTATGAACCTGAAGGTTTTCTCATAAAATAAGAGTCAGATCCAATTTTAACACCAATATTTGCCTCACTTTTGATTGTGAGAGAGGGTCCAGTTATTGTTATTTATTTGCTTGACCACAAAAGCATCATATCTACTGCATGTCTGAGGCAAATGTAGAAATATTCCATAACCATCTCTCAGTAGTTGGACTCATATATTGAAGTTTTGAAAAAGAAACCGCGAACACCATCTTTGTGTAACAGTTGGTTGCAAATATTTTCCTACTTTTGAAATGGATAAAGAAACAAAGTTTTGTTCCGCTCCACAACTTTGTTTTCCTGCTTCCAGATGCTAGCAAGGATCACATTGACTTATCTCATTTGCAACAAATTGCTGGTTTTCCTTTCAAAGGGCAAACGAAGGAGGAATGCTGCAGACAAAACAGATGTTTTGTGGCACACAACCATTCTCACTCAGTCTGCATCTTCTCTGTCTCTCTCGCAGCCACTTGTGCATAAATACATACACACGTTCAGTCTATGAATTGCCATCATCGCTTCTTATATTATAACACACTACAATCAAGTTCAAGTCCTGTCAATGTCAATAACCCTCTAGTTTGAGTGAGGCTATCATTGTTTCAATGAGGGAGGCTTGAAAGGATACAGCAATCAGAAGAGTCATGCCATCAATTGCACTGGTAACATCAGAAATGCCTTTGATCGCAAAACAAGGTCTGTTGAAGAAAGGATAGCGGCATACTCTCACCTTTGCTGCTGGAAAACTTTTATCGTGATATGCTTTGACTGAGCGGTTTGCACCATTGTGCCCTTCAAGGAAAGGCAACAGTCAGTTAAAGGAACAAACCAGCTAAGATTTTGGAAATTAATTATTTATTGTTAAACAGTTTCATCACACTGCAGTTATTTTTGCCTGGAAAGAGGGCAGTTTGCTTTGAAGGTACATTCAGTAGCTTTTTTGAGGATTTTAAATAGGAAAAAATAAGTTATCGTCTTGTACATATACTCTATACTGGCAAAATTATTCACTTATCAATTAAAACTATTAAAATCAGGTGTTTTGATCACTTCCATAGCCACAGGTGTAAAGAGTTAAGCACCCAGGCATGCAGACCGCTTCTACAAACATGATTGAATTACATGCTCTGTGAATTCCAACGTGGTATTCACTACTAAATATAACACAATCAGCTGTTAGCAGTATTATAACAAAGTGGAAGCGATTGAGAACAAAAGCACATCAGCCACAAAGTGGTAGGTCAGTTAAAATCACAGAGTGGGGTCGGCGGATGCTGAGGTGCATAGTGTGCAGAGGGCACCAACTTTCTGCAGAGTTAATCAGTACAGACTGCAAACTTCATGTGGCCTTCAGATTAGCTCAACATCACTGTGAAGAGAGCTTCATGGAATTGCTTCCAGTGGCTGAGCAGCTGCATCTGATGCTTTACATCACCAAGCACAATGCAAAGCATCAGATGCAGTGCTGTAATGCATGCTGCCACTGGAGACGAGCAGTGGAGACGTGTTCTCGGGAGTTAGAATCATTTGGCGATTGATGAGCCTTTTGATTGATGAGCCAATTGAGGTTCTGTACTTGTCAGGAGAACAGGACTTGTCTAACTACACTGTGCCAAATGTAAAGTTAGATAGAGGGTGTTGTGTGAGTTTGTTTCTTCAAGAGTTAGGCTCAGCTTCTTAGTTCCAGTGAAACGGACACTTAATGGTTGAGCATACCAAGACCTCTGGGACAATTTTAGGCAGATGAGCAAACACTTTTGGCTATGTAGTATAAATTGAGTAGTGTGTGATAACATCTTCCAACAAAATGATGCATTCTCATGAACTTCAGAATTAATCTGTGATTTAAATTCCTTCCACTAAATTGCTTTTTATTTATGTGGCTAGAGACTGGTCAGATACTTAGCACCTTCAAACTCAAGATATGAAGGATCATACCTATGTTTATGATTTAAGAAGGGGTCCCCTTTATCCAAGGAAGTAATGATGTGAAAGAAAGAGATAATGAGACCAGGTTAAAAAAAAAAAATCTTCCTCCTCAGTTCAATCCTCATCTCCTGAACTGAAGTAGAGCTCTACAGGGAGTGCAGAATTATTAGGCAAGTTGTATTTTTGAGGAATAATTTTATTATTGAACAACAACCATGTTCTCAATGAACCTAAAAAACGCATTAATATCAAAGCTGAATGTTCTTGGAAGTAGTTTTTAGTTTGTTTTTAGTTTTAGCTATTTTAGGGGGATATCTGTGTGTGCA